>NC_143575.1:210625110-210910581 GCF_048544385.1 Mastigoproctus giganteus
TAAAACTGCAGCCATTTTCTGCCTTGTAAATGTTCTGGGAGGCTGTGGAATATCAGGTTCTTCTGTTACTTCAAAATTTAGATGTTCTCTATTTCAATTATTTCATCGGTTGTTAAGTCCTCAAAATTTGAATCTAAAAGCTTTCTCACATCAGTCATATCAAAGTTGAGGTGGGGTGGCGCCTCCGTAGCCAGGTGGGAAGGAGCAGCAGTGCATAGCACACTCTTCTTGATTAGACCGGGGTTCGGGCCTGTGACCACCAAATACAGAGGATGCGGAAAGGTCAAGGAATGACCACCGCATATCCCGGAGCAATATGGCCTTAGTTGCTAATGCTCCTAAATACCAAATAACAAACAAACAAGGTTGAGGTCCATTTTATTACCCAGTTCAACAATTTCTTCAGTCACGGGTTCTACTGGCTCCTCAAAATCACGTAAATTATTCACAAACTGTGGACACAAGTTTTTCCACACACCACTTAAGTTTGTTTCCTTGACATCCCCCCAGGCACCAGCAATGTTTTGCAATGCATTATAAATGTTATGCCTTTCAGAAATCCTTTTAAGTTCTCTCTGTCTATGAAAGCAATGGCTTGAGAAAAGGTCTGCCTTAGGTAATATTCCTTAAAGGAGGCTATAATACATTGGTCCATTGGCTGAATAATAGAGGTGCCAGTGCCATTATCAAGCAGTAATAAAATTTTGAAGGGTAAATTTTTTGACACACAATACCTTTTCATTTCCCCCACAAAATAGTTTTTAAACCAGTCTTCAACCAGTTCCGTTATCCAAGCCTTCCCATTAGATTTCCAGATAACAGGAAGGGATGAAAGCCCTTGGGTTTTCTGATAAATACACAAGCAAAGGTTTAAGTTTATAATCACTGGCTGCGTTACCACTAAGTAAAAGAGTTACTTTCTTTTGCAACTTTATGTCCAGGTGCACATTTTTCCTCTCTAGAAATGTATGTTCTGGAAGGCATTTTTTTCCAGAAAAGTCCCGTTTCGTCAACATTGAATACTTGATGAGCACTGTAACCACCTTCTGCTATTATTTTTTCCAGTGCCTTCGGGAATTCACTTGCAGCTTGAGTATCTGCACTTGCCAATTCACCCTGAAGTCTTAAATTGTGCAAGTTAGTCCACATTTTAAAACATGAAAACCACTCAGAGCTAGCTGAAAAAGTCATTTGCATATTCAGGTCCAGCTCTTTTCTTCAAATAAACTCCTATCCTTCTCCTGAATTATTAATGAGCTGAGAGGCACACGGTCATGTGTTTGCCTCTCGATCCACAAAATTAAGAGTTTTTCCATCTCGTGCAACGAAAAAACATATTTTTTACTATTTTACTCATTAAAACAGGAGTTGTTTCCTTAAGAGCCCCCACAATTCTTTCTTTATATTTAATAATTGTTGCGATACTCGATTGGTTAACACCATAATGATGAGCTATGTCCACCTGCTTTTGACCTCTTTCTGTCCTTTTTATGATGTCTAGTTTAGTTTCTAAACTAATACTGTGTCTTTTAATTACTACCACTATCAGCACCATCACTATTATTTCGCTTTGGACCCATGATCGTTTAAATTTTTAAAAATATATTTTTAAGTCACCAAATGCAGAACTACACTTAACGGTGGCTTTAAAACAACCGACCAAGTTTGTTGTTGTGTGGTGCAAAAGATTGGTTGGGTGCATTTTTTGCTGTGTGTTCGCAGTGCTGCTATTATCTGTTTCAGATATCTTTGCAACCGGAAGAGAAAGGGACGGGGAATCTTCCCTTTCCCAGACCCTAAGTGAACAAACAGTTGACCGTCTCAGATAACCTAGGATCTAACAGTAGATCAAAGCAAGTGATGATCCTATTATATTATAATATGGGGAATCACCAATTTCTTCCCCACAAGAAAACATTCTACACGGTGTGGCATGTAAACCAACAGTTTTTTTTACTTTTTACTGCAACAGTTTTTTTACTAACCAAGAAGATTTCAGTTTAACTATCATATTTATGATAATTAAACTGAAATTTTATGATAATTATTGTAATAAATACATTTTATAAAAGTTAATTTATTTAAATCTTGCAATTATGTTCACTATACAAAGGGTACTAGGAAAGTTTTGCAGTACAGCTTTGTTTATTTAATTTTTTCAAAGTAATTTCCTCTACATTCAATACACCTCTCCATCCTCCGAAACCAATCTTTAAACCAGTTCTGCCAAGTTTCACTAGGGAGTAAAGCACACTCGTTGTCCCAAGCCCGTAGAAGGTCCTCATCACTGGAAAACCGCCTCCCTTTTAGCTTCATTTTCACATGCGGGAACAGTGCAAAGTCGCAGGGAGCAAAGTCTGGACTGTATGGAGGGTGCTCGAGAAGTTTCAGTCCTGTCGTGGTCAAATATTCGGTGCAGGCTTTGGTGCGGTGAGCTGGAGCATTTTCGTGATGGAGGTACCAGGTGTCCATTCTTGACTTTGGCCGCAGGTTCTTCATAGATCCAATGACTTTAGGCAGGCATTGTTCAGTATACCACTTAGCTGTGACTGTCTTCTGCGTGTCCAAAACGACACGTTCCACAATTCCACTCGATTTGAAAAATACAGCTATCATTTTCTTCTTTACAGATCGGGATTTTCTGACAATTACGGGTGTGTCGTCATCATCAAAGACCCAAACTTTGTTTTGAGCCTTGGTCGGCAGATCGTAATAGTACAGCCAAGTCTCGTCACCTGTCACGATGTTGTTCACATACCGAGATTGTCCCTTATCAAACTTTTTTAACATCTCCCGGCACCAAGTCATACTTCGTGTCATCTGCTCTTCAGTAAGTTGATGCGGCACCCAGAGAGAACAAAGTTTCTTCACGTGCAAATGATCTTGCAGAATCGAACGAATTGCTGGTGCATTTAGGCCCAAAGTATCCTCTATCTGTTGATAGGTCACTCGCCTGTTTTCGTCAAGCATTTTCCTCACAGCAGTAACGTTTTCCTCCGTAACTGACGTTCGTGGCCTTCCCGGCTTCTCAGAATCCTCCAGAGTGAAATTTCCCCTTTGGAATTCTCTATACCACCTGAATATCGTTGTACGATGTGGACAATCATCATCTAGTGCAAGAGTCATTTCTTCTAAGCACTGGTCTATGGTTAAACCACGCACGAAATTATACCGCAAAACAGTCCTTATATCATTTCGTGACCACGATGCCATCGCAAGCACTTTACACTCTCACTACTAATGAATAACTGAGCCCATCGACTTGGCGCGGCGGCTACTATGCACGTATGAACATGTCTCAACATGCAGCAACAAGCAGCTTCCTGTGATTCATTGTTGCGTCATATTGCAAAACCTTCCTAGTACCCTTTGTATGTTTGGCATTTTGTTTTATAAGGTACTCTATCTATTGCTGACTTTAAGAAATTTTGAATGAATTGTGACATTCGTTATAGCGAATGTTCTTAAATCAAACATTCGTAAACCAAGAGTTGCCTGTATTTCAAAATGGAAAATTTGAAAAAAATATTTATATCCACAAACAGATTTAGATTTAATTTGTTCAGTAGAATTAAACTGCTAACAAGAGAGTTATTTTTAGTATGAAATTTTGCTAAAAATAATGATGTAAGTCTTTAATGGGAACCACATAAAACTCATAAGATAAACAATCTGGATCTAAAACTTTGGTGTTAAACACCTTGTGTATAAAATGGAGTTTTGTCAGTACTTGTCTGTCGAGAAAATATATCTACGAAAATCATTTTAGGTATATCTAAAATTTATAATCACCGGCTGTATTACCACTAAGTAAAAGAGTTTTAGATGAAAGTGCTGAGTGCTATCCACTTCTAGTGAAAGTGCTGTGTACTATCCACTTCTAGTGAAAGTGCTGTGTACTATCCACTTCTAACAGTAGTCAAAAATCCTTTTCAGCAGAGATTCATTTAGTTGATCATGTAGTGTGTTAACTGGGGCTCATATGGGGACTGTAAATTCCAAAATGGGTAAAATTGAGGATACAAATAAATGTTGTACTAACATTGCATTTTTAAACTGAATTGTAAATCTACATAAAAAAAAAAAGGTAAAGTGCAGCCATTATCAACCCACTGCAGGATGGACGCCTCCTCAACAATTCATGCTGAGGGAAATGGACCATAATCTGCCACGCTGGTCCAGTGCGGGTTGGCAGATCGACCGTATTCAGCATCAGGGCCTTGAATCCCGGTCTACTCAAAGAGCGTGTGCTACTGCACTCCCACTCCTGACCACTCGGCTACGGAGGCCTACGTAAATCTACATATGTATCTCTAAACACTTTTTTTCTTCACTTCTATTGTAAGTGAAACAAACAAAGCATTAGATGAAACATGACACCTAGATCTCCATGGCTGTTGATATTTGATAAGATTATAATTGTTCATATGTGTGATTTTGATGTGGTGTGCAATGTTTAAGACAAAATTATTTGCTTTATACCATCCTTATAATTCAGAGAGCCTGATTAAGTAAAAGAAAGTTGTTTGGAATTAATATTTCAAAATAAAGTTTGTCATCTGCATAAGGTGGGAACTTAATTGGGAAATCCATGAAGTGTGCCAATAAATCTAAAATAAAAATAAATATAAATGTTGAAAGGCAGTGTACCAAGGGTAGATCCCCAAGGAAACACCCCTTGTTAAAAAAAAAAATGCAGTAGTGGTGAATCCAGTTTTAACAAAATTTCCTAGCCAGCTAAGAAGCAGGTCTTGAATGCCATGTAATTCTATTTTGGTTTAACAGTCAATCATGAATTACCGAGTCAAAAATACATGTGAGATCATTCTGGATTTGGTTTCTTTGATGGATGCTATCCATTCTCACAGTACTCTAGTGCCAAAATTGGAATAAATTAGTGCTCATGGCAAAAGCCATGGAAAAGAGGAGAAAACAATTTGTTAAAATGTGGCATGCTATTATTAACAAGAAGCGAACAAAAATTTTTGGCTGTTTAACAGTGCAACTGCTCTGTAATTTTGAACTAGTAATTTAGATTCTTTTTTATGAAGAGATAAAATGTATGCATGCTTTAACCAATATGAGTAATTCCAGCAGTTAAAAAGAAGTTTAAAAAAATAAATAAATTAGCATGTTCTTAAAGCACTGTTTTTCCCCGAATACAATGGGGATTCTGTCAGGTTTTCGACCATGGTCTTTAGTAGAATGTATGGTGGTTATGAGCTTAACCTGCAAGAAGTTAAGTGTATGAAGAGTTTAATGTCTGATTTTCAGGGAAGATTACTAGTGATATTAATAGATGTCTTTTGCATCCATTCACATGTAGTATGTGGCAAAAGCATTGCAAATGTTTAACAGATCATCTTATACACTTGGAGGAGTTATTAAAAATGACAGAAGGGTTGTGATAGTGACAGTGAAGTTCTAGGCCCATGGTGTCCTGTTGTTTATGAAACAGTTTCTTGTAGAGATAAGAAGGTTGTAATTCTACTGTATAAGGAAATTGTGAGACAATATGCAGAATACTGTGTCCAGATATGGAGACTACATCTTTAAAAAAAAAAAAAAAAAAAAAAAAACCGCATTGAACTTCTTGAAAAGGGAATGGGCTATTCACGATAAAATTAGTAAAGGGCAAACACGAGGCAAGACTTCAGATGTGGGCTACAGAGCTTGCTAATAACTAATTACTTTAAATGGAGATCTGATTGATCTGATTATAAGTCTTTGAGAGGCAATTGTAAAATTACTGAAAATTTCAAGGTATTAGTTATGCTAGGACTAGGATGAAGTTTTATTTTAGTCATTGAATTGTTAAATTATTAAAATAAGCCTTCATGGGTAGTTGAAGTCAGTAGCTGTGGCAATTAAAATACCAGCTGAATCACAACCTATGGGAAGAGAGGATTTTTTTTTTTTTTTTGCTGGGGCACTGTAAGCTGATTACGTGTGTGCGTGTGAGGGAGAAATGGAAATTCATTTCAATTATAGATAGGGTGCTGTTTTATAAACTTTCAGTGAATTCCTTTAAATAATCAAAATTAAAAGAAAAATAAACAAAAAAAAAAAAAAAAAAAAAATGCAGCCAAACCATCGGGTATTTACTGGTAATAATCTTTGTTTTTTTTTTTTCCCCTAGGTTATCAAAAATAATTGCTTATACTGAATATAAGCTCGGTTCCAACACGATCATTGAAGATCTCTGCATGGTTCAGTTGAGTAATATAAAATAATTGAGGTTATTGTAGATGCTGTTAACAATAAATAGATTATAAACATGCATAGATGGAGTGTTTTCTGTGCAAGATAAAGTTTAGATAAAGATAATCTATGCACTATGGGGCAATTCTCCAACGCATCGCAGCCTAAAAATATTTGCAACTTGTGAAACGTTTGCCGAACTGTCTGGAATGGGACATGATTTAGCCAAGGAGGATGTCTTTGTGTGTGTGCCAGGTGCAGAGAGTGACTTGAAATTAGGCGTCAGCTCAACGTTCTGATGGGCTTCTATGAGAGCTTGAGGTGGGGGTAGATGCCCTTGAAGAAATTAATATGAGGGGCCCGTCAAGCTCTCAGCTGCCCAACTCAATGGCAGAGCTCACTCCTGGGCATCAGGCAACACAGCGGCAACCTCCAAGGCAGAATGTGCTGGTCCCACAGGAGTTAGTTATCGTCGGTGACTCTATTGTCAGGGAGATGGGGAATATATTGTGTAAAAAGGATAGATGGAATAGGACCAGGGTATGTCTGCCAGGGGAAAAGTTGATGAAGTTGTAAAGCATATATCATCTTTTAAGGGCTCAAAGGGTGATATTGTTGTACCCGTTGGCACCAATGACATTAAGAGTAGGAGATCCGTAGATTTACTTTACAAGTACAGGTCAGTGTTGCAAAAAAGTTGTAAATTAGGGTTAAATTTGAAAGTGTCTGCAATTCTGCCTAGACACGATAGGAGGGAATACATGATGAGAGCCTTGTCAATCAATTCAGCCCTGGAGGGAATGTGCAAGGCTCAAGGGGTAAAATTTTTTTCACCCTGGTCTGTGCTTGTTAACAGGAGAGACTGCTTCTACAGGGATGGGATACACTTAAATGGAAAGGGTGCAAGAATATTTGCTGATGCTGTCGAGGCAGTGTTAGGTGGGTCGGAAAACTGCTAGCTTGGGGGATTCACAGACTAAAAGGTTAAAAGTAGCTGCAGGCAGAGGTGAAGATGATTCTTGCACTACTTCTATTAGAATAAGCAGTGGCCTGGAACGAGGGGTGTTGGGGGTTTCAGGGACTGATGGCGGTCATCGTGAAACAAGTGGGTATATGGGATGTGTTAGGGTAACTAATAATAAGAATAGGTACATGTATACCAATGCTAGAAGTATAGTAAATAAATTTGATGAATTTGAAGTGTGGATCAAGACATCAAAGGCGGATATTGTTGGGATAGCAGAGACGTGGTCACACAGATATAAGGAATGCAGAACTGGAATTTGGGGAGTACAATGTGTACAGAAAGGATAGGAAGGGAGGAGGTGTTATGCTGTTAATTAAGAAAAACATAAAATCAAAAGAAGTTCATCCAGTTGATATAGATAAACAGTGCACTGTTGAGTCAGTTTGATGTGAAATAAGCACTGCGAAAGCAAAAATAAGAGTAGGGAGTGTGTTATAGGCCTAATGACTCGAATGAGTACAATAAAAAATTGTACAGAGAAATAGAGTGGGCTAGTAAATCAGAATGTCTTATAATGGGGGATTTTAGCTTCCCAGTTATAGACTGGAACTTGTGGATTGGCCACTTGCACACTAGTAAGACTTTTGTGAATTTATTGGATGATTGTTTTCTGCAACACCACGTTCGAGAGACAACCAGAGAGGATAATACTCTTGATCTAGTTATCAGCAGTGATCATTCGTGTATTTAGAATTTGCAGATAAAGGAACCATTAGGTGGCAGTGATCACATTGTACTGATGTGGGATTTACTTAAAGATATAATTACCATCAGGAGTAAAGGAAGGAGTTTTTGCTTCCTTAAAGGTGACTACAGTGGTCTCAGACAGTTTTTAAATTCTGTACAGTGGGACCAACTGATGATGTTACCAACAGCAAATTCCAAGTGGGAAGCATTCAAGGAATTAATAGTGGAAGCTACTAAACGTTTCATGCCTATTAAGAAATATTGTTCAAGGTTTAGACTCGTGGCAGAGAAGAAAAATGCATGGGATGCATATAAATTATCAGGCGACACAGAAGCCTATGATATATATGTAAGCTAGTCTGTAATCAAGTCACAAAGGAGGTTAGGCAGGCAAAGGCAGATTACGAGAAATCTTTGGCAAAGGATGCTAAGAAAAACAGCAAGGATTTCTTTACTTATATAAACTCTAAAAGGAAGGGAATGAATCTGATTGGTCCACTTGATATCGATTGTTCGATTGTTGATGATCCTGCTCAGATAGCAAAAAAACTGACTGAGATAGCAAAAAAACTGACTGAGTATTTTGCATCTACATGCACACATGAGGAGTTATTAAGGTTTGAAAATGCAACAAGGTTAGCAAATTGTAACAGGGTGCTTAATGATTTTGTAATAACTGAGAACAAAGTGGACGAGAAATTGTTGAAGTTAAACATAAGAAAGGCACCTGGGGTGGATGGGATCTATCCAGTTATATTAAAGTAAGTGGCAAAGGAAGTAAGCAAACCCTTAGCCATAATTATGAGAGCATCCTTAGACTCAGGGGAGGTCCCCATAGACTGGAGATGTGCAAATGTGTCCCCAAATCACAAAGGGGGATCGAAGGGTGACACGAGTAATTACAGACCAGTTAGTTTAACTTCTGTTCCGGGTAAAATAATGGAATCACTGGTTAAAGATGCATTGCAGGATCATCTAGACAAGACTGCAGCAATAATTCAGACACAGCATGGGTTTGTTAAGGGAAAGTCTTGTCTGACAAAATTGATAGGATAGTATGATGTGGTTACAAATGAAATGGATGCAAAAAATAATTTTGATATCATATACTTGGATTTCAGGAAAGCTTTTGACACTGTTGTGCATGGAAGACTACTGTACAAATTGGGGCAGAATGGTATTAAGGTTAAGTTGCCACAATGGATAAAAGGATGGTTGAGTGGGAGAAGACAGAGGGTGGTAATCAATGGATGCTGCTCTTTGTCCCACAGGGTTCGGTGTTGGCTCCACTGTTGTTTTGTATATTTATCAGTGATATTGATGAAGGTGTATCAGGCTTAGTATCGAAGTTTGCAGATGATACAAAGGTTGCCAGGGTTGTTAATGACAGTAATGTCAGTGTGTTACTTCAACAGGATCTAGAAAATTTGGGCAGATGGGCTGAGAAGTGGCAACTGAAGTCTAACATTGACAAATGCAAAGTACTGCATATGGGTTGAAGTAACCCCAGAGAAACGTACCAACTGTTGGTACTACACTTAAGGAGGTAGAAAACGAAAAAGATCTGGGAGTAATTGTGCAGTCAGATATGATGTTTTCTGAGTAATGCAGACAGGCTGCCAGGCAGGTCATGGGGTGTTGTCAATGATATACACGAATTTTGTTTTCAGGGAAAAGGAGGTGATTGTCCCTCTGTATAAGGCAATGGTCAGGCCATGCATTGAGTACTGTGTGCAGGTCTGGAGGCCTCATTTTAGGAAGGATGTAGATTTGCTTGAGCGTGTACAGAGAACGGCAACAAGATTGGTGAGGGGAATGAAGGGATCCTCTTACCAGGAAAGGCTTAAGTTCTGCAAATTGCAGTGGCTGCAGACTAGGCACCTGCTAGGTGATCTGATTGAGGTGTATAAGGCCTTGAATGGGTTGAGCATGCTGAATTCTGATTGGATTCTTCCTCTTGTTCAGATTACGAACCTAAGGGGGCATAAATTGAAATTGAGGAAGGACAGATGTATGGAAATTTGCCTTTAACCAATGGGCGGTTAATTGCTGGAACAAACTTCCATCTGTTGTTGTGGAAGTTGATAGGTTAAATGAATTTAAGGAGGAACTGGACAAATATTTAGAGGAGATTGTTTTGTAATTTTTTTTTTTTTTTTTTTTTTTTTTGGCTGATGCGCATAAGCTCATATGCTTGCTTTCTTGCATCAATGCCACTACTACTACTACCATGCCATTTAGATTTTATGTTAGTCTTTATTTAACTGATGTTATTTTGGTCTTTTCAAAGTTAGGAAAAGTAGGAGGATTTTCTCAGCCATGTTGTTGTTTTTTTTTTTTTTTTTTTTTTTTGTGGATTGCAGGATTTTAAACTGCCTAGTAAATTTAAATTTTGTATAATGGCTGGTTTTCAGGAATTATTTGTCCCTTATCCTATGATTTTGAGACCCTTCTAGCTGATAAAGGACCACTAAGCTGAAACAGGCTGTTATACTAATTTCCCAACTTTTAAAGAAACAGCAAATTAATATTTTGATGATGTCATTTGTTTAAAAGTAATAAAATACCAAATAGTGAAGGGGAATTTTATCCTCCTATGCACGTTAAGTTCATTTCAATTAATGGACAGTTCAAATCCTAGCATTCGTCAAAATAAGAGGGGTCGTAAAAAAAGAAAAAATATATAAAGTTTTTTTTCATTAAAATGATAATTATTGGATGAAAAAAAATTTAAACACTTGTCAGAGAAGGCAATCTTATTGCAGTTATCTTTGCGGCTCTACTATTTTCACTCAGTTTTACAGTGCATCATTTCTAGCTTCTGGTTGTTAAAAGAATAAAAACTACATTTGAATTTTTCTCCCATAAAAGACAACCACTGGGATTAACTCTCCCCTTTTGAGCTCACATCATTGGAATCAAATGAACAGTACACTGATGATATCAGATACTAATAGTTTGAGTATCGATGACCATGTTTTGACTGCTCTGATCATTGTGTTTTTTAATCGAAACTGCAAGTAAAAACAGAAAGATAGAGCTGAATATTGGCATGTTAGCAGGGATAAGGAGGTGATTATCCCCTTGTATGAGGCAATGGTCAGGCCACACCTTGAGTACTGTATACAAGTCTGGAGGCCTCATTTTAAGAAGGAAGTAGAGCTTTGGAATGAGTACAGAGAAGGGCAGCAAGATTAGGGAATGGAACAAAGGATTGCTCTTATGAAGAAAGGCTTAAGCGTTGCAGGTTACAGTGTTTGGAGACTAGGCACCTGCGAGGTGATCTGATTGAGGTGTATAAAGCCTTGAATGGTTTGAGCATGCTCAGTGCTGATGAGATTCTTTCTCTTGCTCAGAATAATCACCTGAGTGGACATAAATTCAAATTGAGGAAAGACAGTTGTAGGATAGGTGTGTGGAAGTTTGTCTTTAGCCAGCAGGTAATTAATTGGTGGAACAGACTTCCATCTTTTGTTGTGGAATTTGATAGCCTAAATAAATTTAAGGCTGAGCTGGACAGGTATTTGGAACAAACGGAGGGGTAAAGTGGGAGCGTTTTTTTTTTTTTTTTTTTTTTCTCTGACTGATGCTGCCTAAGCTTGCTTTCTTCCATTGTATGCCTCTACTAATACTAATGCTAATTTGAAAGAAAACTACAAGTAGTTACTGATTGTCAGTGTGAACAATAAGCCCATGTGCCTCATTTGTTTAGAATTTTTTTTATTTATGAAAATCCCAAACACAAGATGTATTGGAACCTATAGTACTTAGTACTATGTGTGGGTTGGAAGTTCAGAAGATGAAAGAAGATATTTGTTGACATTAGACTTGAACTTCTGTAGACTGTAATTTTCAGGAAATATGTGTGGAAAGGAAGGTTGATTGTATAAACGAGGAAGATGAAAAGTTAGTTCTGTGAGTTTTAAGTTGGACAGTAAATGGATATTAGCTGATGGCAGCATGTGTTTGGATTGTTTTGAAAGAGAGAGTGGGAATTATAGAAGCCAATTCAGAAGAACAGCGCCCATGGAAATATCTGTAGAAAAGGCATGCAGCAGAAACAGTATTGGTTTTATTTATGAAAAAACTTCAACCCATCACTGTCACCAGTTGGCACCGATAACAGTGTGATGGACTGCAAGAATAACTGGGATTTTAAGTAGTTAGTAATAAGAGTGCAACTTTGTAACAATCATTTTTTGCAAATGAAATAAGTAAATGAGAGAGAGAGAGAGCATGCGACACAGCAAGTGAACAGTTTACTTGTATAACCATGAAATTAAATAAACTGTTATTATAATTTAGAAATATTTAATGTAATTATTGTGTAATGTGTATAATAATATATTACTTAAGTATGGACTGTGACCAGTTTTCAGTTTTAGATGACTCACACAATGCAAAAGTTTTTCTGCTCCTGCTTTACTCTAAGCAGTTTGTTTGGAAATTGTTATAAAAAGTTAGAATTAATAAAAAGAAGAATGATTTACTGAGGTTTGTTTGCAAAAACCTGTGCATAATCAGAAAAATAAACATTATAATATATTAAACTTCCCTTTCAAGAAATAACAGCAATTTTGTTGTTGTTATTTGTTTACAATAAACCTTATGATTTACAAAATGTTTAGAATGTTTTAATTATTTTGAAAGTTAATTTTGCTTAATTTCATTCAACAAGATTATTTAACAAAATTTGTATCATTAATCACCTTATTATCCATCTTTCAGATTTTAACAGAAAAATATCAAGAAACTTTTATTGAGCTGAATGAACTTCAAAAGCGTGTTCTTGACAGTGAGTTGATTAGGTGGAAAAGGGGACAACAACTTGCAGGAAATGGTGTTCCATTTGAAAATAATTTAGACCAAATACAAGAATGGTAACTTTAAATAAATTTCACAAAAAAAGAACCAAACTGATACTTATTAAATTAACATTACAGTAAAATCCTGCTACAACAAATTTCTCAGTGGTGCTTGAATCATTTTGCTGCACCGAAATTTTATATGAATATTGCTGAAAATTATTTTAAATGAACCTTTGTTTTCAAATAAATTCTACTGCACATTTTAATATATAAAGGTAGTAATTTTCACTTCATTTTACTGAAATTTGAACTTTAAAATTAATAAATAAATAAAATAGCAAAATGCATAATGTAAAAGTAGAATTATTTGTTCAAAGCTTTGAAAGCATAATATATTTATTTATAAGAAATACAGTATTATATAAATTTTAATAATTTCCACTTTCAGAAATTTAGTACAATAGAGGTAAATTATGATCAATTTTCATGTTAGCATATCAGTTTTTGTTTTTTTAATCTTCATTTATTTAATATGAAAATGCAGCTGTAGAGCAACCAAAAATGTACAAGTTCAAATTGCACAAAGGTGACTTAAATTATTAACTGTAACAATTTTTTTCTCTCCCATTTTTCTGAGTGAATAAACAGTTTACAGGAATGTTTCTAGAGTAATATTTCACATCTAGAGACATCATATGGAGGTACACATTATCATTCATAATTTTCACATGAAGTTTTTCCTTTCATTGTATTAGTATTAGTATTAGTAACGGCCGTATGGTGCAAGAAAGCCTATGGCTTATGCTGCACCAGCCAAAAAAAAAAAAAAATCCGAACAAAACAATGATAAAAACAAAAATTAAATAAATAAATAATAATAATTAATAAATAAATAAAAATAATAAAATGAAATTAAAAATTAAATAAAAAGGAAATTAATCCTATCATCCTATGCGCTTCCCTTACCCGAAAGTACTATCCAGATGACCTTTGAATTTCCCCAAACTGTCGGCCTCTACCACCCATGAAGGCAACTTATTCCAGTAATTTATAACTCGCTGGCTAAAATAAAACTTCCTGCAGTCCAATCTAAACATTTCCCCGCGTAACTTGAATTTATGTCCCCTAGTTCTAGCATCATTTATAATCTTGAAAATTTTGTCCTCATTCATTTTACTGATGCCTCTCAGAGCCTTAAACACCTCAATCAAATCTCCTCTAAGGTGTCTAGTTTCCAAACTCTGCAACCCACATATTCAAAGTCTTTCTTCATAAGGACGCCCTTTTGCCGATCTCACCAGGCGAGTTACCCTTCTTTGCACCCTTTCAAGAAGCTCAATGTCTTTCTTTAGGTGCGGTCTCCATACTTGAACACAGTATTCCAAGTGTGGTCTAACATAGGCCTTATATAATGGGATTATCACGTCCCTATCTCTACTTGCAAAAGTTCGATAGATCATCGATAGGACACCATGGGCCTTCCTTGCAACCTGTTTACAATGCTCAGAGAATTTCATGTCTGACCGTATCGTAACACCCAAGTCCCTTTCCTCCAGTACTGGGTTTAGTTGAACTCCACCAAGTGAATAAGTTATTTTGGGATTACTGTTTCCCAGGTGTAATACCTTACACTTTGTTGGATTAAAGCACAGCTGCCATTTTTCTGACCATTCTTGAAGTCTATCTAGGTCTCTCTGAAGAAGCTCAGCTTGACAGTGATCATTAACTACTCTACCAATTTTAACATCATCTGCAAATTTAGACATCACGCCCTCTATCCCTTCATCAATGTCGTTTATGAAAATTAAAAACAACAGTGGTCCTAATACTGATCCTTGGGGAACCCCACTTCTTACATCAACCCAATCTGAGGAATAGCCATTTATCACAACCCTCTGCCTCCTGCCCTGAAGCCATCCTTCTATCCATCTAAGGATTTTCCCAGTGATTCCAACCTGTTCCAGCTTATAAAGCAACCGCTCATGTGGGACTGAGTCAAAAGCTTTGCTGAAATCTAAATAAACAATGTCGAAATTATTCCCTAAATCCAGCTCGTGAGTGACCCTTTCGAAATAGCGAACCAGATTTGTTAAACATGATTTTCCCTTTACAAAACCATGCTGAGTATCCTTGAGAATTTCAATTCTATCCAAATGATCCTGAATTCCACCCTTGATCAATGCCTCCATGATTTTCCCTACTACTGAAGTCAGACTGACAGGTCGATAATTTCCCACTTCACTTTTAGAGCCACCCTTATGTATGGGAGATACATTTGCACTTTTCCAATCCAAGGGAATCTCCCCAGAGTCTAGTGATGCACGCATAACCAGCCTCAGTGGTTCAATGCACTCGCTTGCCGCCTCTCTCAAGATTATAGGGTATATTCCATCAACTCCAGGAGCCTTACTAGTCTGTAGGCTTGAAAGTTTTTTCATTAAATAATCTTGCGAAATTTCAATATCATTAATTACATATTTTTTAACTTCGCTCCCACAATTTCCCATTGCCACAAAAGGCTTTTCATTTGTAAATATCGATGCAAAATAACTGTTGAGTTCATCTGCAACGGCAGCTGGTGTATTTATTACTATCCCCTTTCCCTTACGTAAAGGTCCGATCTGGTTTGTCCTGCTCTTCTTGGCATTTATATATGTGAAGAATTCTTTATCCCCCCTCTTTGCTCTGTTTGCTAGTGATTTCTCATAAACTGCCTTTGCCTGTCGAACCTTTTCTGTGGCTCTATTACACACCACCTTGTAGCTGTTATAGGCTTCAGTACTTTTTATTGCTCTGTAACGTTTCCATGCCACCTTTTTCTGCTCAAGTAATGTGGCAACTTCACTATTCATCCAACTTGGAACCCTTCTCGTGGAGTATTTTTTTAATGGTATATACGCATTCAAGGCATCTGTGATTAATGTTTTAAAAGCGTACCACAGTTCAATTGTATTCATTCTCTGCGCGATATCTACCCAGTTAATAGAGGCCATGTAGTACCTTAAGGCATCGTAATTTCCTTTTCTGAAATTAAAACCCATTCCTTTGCCTTTTACTTCTGCTACCTCTCTCGTCATCATCCACCGTAGAACTCCGTGATCACTTCCTGCTACTGGTTCCTCTACTGTCAGCCCTGTTATGTCATCTGATTCATCCCCAATTGTAAACCAATGCATTTTACTCATAGGTGAAGTTTTAAAATAAATCATTTATTTTAATGTTTAAATTTTAAAGTTTAAATGAGAGACTTTTGATCATAGTGAAATTTTTGTTGAACTGTTATTTGTTGTAACAAGATTTTACTGATTTGTATTATAAATAATATATAATTTAGTAAATATTTATATTTCAATAATATATATTTTTCCCACAAATTTGTTAGTTTGTGAAACCTCTTGAAATGACAATTCATTAATAATTGAATGAAAAGACTTGTCTGCATTCTTGGTATAGTGAAATTTTTCTTGAACTGTTATTTGTTGAACTGTGTGGTCAGGAGCGAGAGTGCATAGCATACATTCCTTGAGTAGACCGGGGCTCAAGCCCGTGACTACTAAATATTATAAATACTTGTATTGACTTTTTATTGTAAACTCTACTAACTTGGTTGTCGTGCCAGAGTATAAACAGAAAATTTAGTATATAATTTAGTAAATATTTGTTTCAAAGATATCCCCCCCCCCAATTTGTTCGTTTGTGAAACTCCATGAAACACCAAATAATTAATAATTGAATGAAAACTCTTCTGCATTCTGGGTGTGATATAATTATTGAAGAATTTAAATTATAAACCAGATATTCTAGAGTGTTTTCAGCCTCTTTCTTTTTGGTGAAAATAGGCTAAAACATATTTCAAAACAAAACATATTGATACTGTACATTACATTAACAAAATAATCAAAATTCTCTAACTACAGGAATGGGGTGGCACCTTACATAATACTCTACAAATGCAAAAAGAATGGGTGACTGTGCTGAGACAAGGTGAATAAGTAAATGATTATATATTCTGGATTATTGTCCTTTGTTTATTATTGATTACTGTCCTTTGTTTTGTGTGTAGTTTCTGATTAATAAAAATTATAAGATTTTTCATGCTTACAACGTTGAAAAGCTCAACAGATCTGATTGGATGTGTTCCATCATTTGCTACATGAAGTGGTTTCCATTTAATCTGTATGAATTTACAGTTGGGATCATACCTCAGCAATTTTTATATCTTTTGTGCCCTTCAGTCTATGATAGCTGAAACTCAGTGTACTTTTAAAGAAATTTGTCTAAGAAATACATCTAACAATGCAGTGGGAAATTACCGACTGGGCAGTCCATCTTCAGTAGTAGGAAAATTCATGGAGGCAGTGATCAAGGGTGGAATTCAGGATCATTTAGATAGAAATGAAATTTTGAAAGGTACATAGCATGGTTTTGTAAAGGGAAAATCATGTTTAACAAATCTCGTTAGCTATTTTGACAGGGTCAGTTGTGAGCTGGATTTAGGGAATAATTTTGACATTGTTTATTTAGATTTCAGCCACAGCAGACTTCCCATAATCCGCAGTCTTTATCGCGTTCATATGCTTCCCCAGATGATCTTTGGAGGAGGTTGCATGCAGTTGTGTCACAGGTCAAGGACCCCATACCAAGGGAATTTACAAGTGGGGTCGTATATGAGATCAGGTGCCCGGATTGTGGGGAATGTTATGTTGGTGAAACGAAACGTCAGTTCAAAGATTGTCTGGGGGAGCATATGAACACAATAAAGACCGCGGATTATGGGAAGGCTGCTGTGGCAGAACATTTTTGGGAGGAGCACCATCAAATTTCCCCAGATGAAGCTGTTATCGTCAACCGGGCACACAAATTTTGGGACCACAAATGGCTCAAGAGCTTGCGGATTTGTTCCTCTGAGAGCAATGCCATTAATAGAGACACGGGAATCCGCATTCATCCCCTCTTCGAGGCAGTGGTCCTTGGATGGGATGAGCAGTTCCACCTGGCACGCTCCGGAGCCATTTCCGATTCCGGTGCACATAATGAGAATACTGCCCATGCTCCTGTAGAAACACGTGCTGAGAACTGTGAGCCTGCTGATATTTAAGGATGTGCGTACGATAAACCTCACTGTTGAAAAAGGAGGCGGATGCCTCTGAAAGCTACGGTGTTTTAGCGCTTGTATCATCTTGTGTTTTATTTACATTGTTTTATTGTAAATAATACTTTTGCAGTTTAAAATTTCATATTTTATTGTACAGACAGTTACCTTTTTATCAGTTTTATCCAGTGGAATTATATCATTCTATTTATTTCATTTATCTACATCATTAATTTAATATAACATAACACTATTTATATTTTTAATAACGGTTGGTGTATGATTGTGCAGTTATTATGAATATTACTTTTATTTTAGCCATATTCATCTTTAGTTTGAAATCCTTACTAACCCTGCATAACTGATTAAGATTTTCCTCTAATTCTTTGGGATTGTGGCTTATGATCATAATGTTATCTGCAAATCGTAAATGGTTTAGGTACTCTCCATTCACATTGACTCCTTTCTGCGACCACTCCAATCTTCTGAAAGCTTCTTCAAGGGCAGCAGTAAACAACTTTGGAAATATTGTCTGCTTGTCTGACTCCTTTTTCAATTTTAAATTTGCTGCTGTCTTTGTCTAGTTTAATAAAGGAGGTGCATTCTCATATATTTTCTTCAAAATCATAATGTATGGGGTGTCTATGCATTGTCTTTCCAGTGCCCGAAACATTGCCTTATGCTGTATGGAGTCAAATGCCTTTTCATAATCCACAAATGCCAGGCATAATGGTGTTTTATATTCATTTGCTTTCTCCATTAGCTGTGATATTACATGAAGGTGATCCATGGTTGAGAATCCTGTCCTAAAGCCAGCTTGCTCTTTCGGTTGATTCTCATCCAGTATTCGCTCAACTCTGTTTGTAATGACCCTTTTGAACAACTTGTAGATGTGTGACAACAAGCTAATTGGTCTATAATTTCCATTTTCTGATTTATCTCCTTTCTTATGCAGCAAAATTATGATTGCATTATTCCACTCCTTAGGGGTCACACCTTTCTTAATATATTTTGTGAAAAGTCTTGCCAGTTTCTGTTTCTTCCTCCCCATTTTAACAACTCTACAATTACTTCATCTTCACCCATGCCTTTCTGATTCTCCATTTTCTTTAATGTATGTTCTTCCTCATCAGGAAGGATATCGGGTATGTCGTATGTGTTGCTAATTTGTGGTCAATCTTCCCCACTGCTGGCATCATTCCCTCGCTCCTTATATAATTCTTTATAGTAGTCTTCTGCTATTTGAATTATGCCTTCTTTGCTATTTATAAGTACACCATCACTATTCTTCAGATGCAGTATCATCTGTCTTTCCGTATTACTGCTCATGATTGCTGATTTAAGTCCTTTGTTTTCCCTTAATGCTTGTTATACTTTTCTTGTGTTAAATCTTCTTAAGTGATCTCTCAGTCTCTTTCTAATCACTTTGCATAACTTAGTGTACTCAATTTTGTCCTTGTCAGTGTTTATCTTGCTCTTCATTTGTTGCCTTTGGTTCATCATGACAAGTGTTTCCTGACTAATTTTTTATTCTTTGGGTTTATTTTTACCTATAGGTTTCTCTGCCTTTATCACTTTCAGAAAGTTGTATTCCTCGTCGATATCTTGGTCCTGAAAGGTGTGCAGAAGCTCAAACTTGTTCTTAAGTTCCAGTATGTACTTCTTTTTCTCCTCTTCTGTTATCTCAAAGACCTTCGTATTAATTACTCAAGTCAGTTTTTTCCTTTCTTTTCTTACATCTATATCAAGTGTGCATCGTACCATTCTGTGATCACTTCCAACATTTACCTTATTCAGAATGGTACCGTCATTCACAATATATCTTCTGTTAGTGAGGATGAAGTCGATTTTATTAGTTGTTAATCGATTTGGCCTCTTCAGTGCCCCTTTCTGTTCACCCTTTTTTGAAAAAAGTGTTCCTTACTGACATTATTTGAGAATCTGCAAATTGCACAAGTCTTTCACCTCTTTTATTTCTTTCACCAATTCCAAGTTTTTTTATAATTTCTGTTTCTGAACTGTTTTGTCTCTTTCCAACCTTAGCAATGAAATCCCCCATAATAATAGTGTAGTGAGTTTTCTGTTCATCTAGAAGTCTCTCAATTTCAGTGTACATTTCTTCAACGTCTTCATCATCATGGCTCATTGTTGGTGCATAAATCATTATAACCTTTAGTTTGTACCGCTTATAAATCCTGAGTGGTAATCTCGATACCCTTGGTTATGTACTTTTGAATTCCAAAATGTTTTTTTTTTTTTATATCTTTATGAACCAGAAAGGCAACTCCATCTTCGCTGTTTTCACTGTTTCCATTGGTGTACAGCAGCTTTCCACTTGATAAACTTATAAGCGATTCATTTCTTCTTCTTCTTCTTTTAGCCAAACCAATGATATTCCAATTCACATTTTCTAAGTCCTTTTCCATCTCTAACTTCCTACCTTCACTGATGAACAATCTTACGTTCAGGTCACGTTCAGTTTCCTTGCATGGCACCCTGGTCGTACCCAGAGATTCTTAGCACCCTCTGCTTCCACTCTGATCTCCTCACTGATGTAGAGGGGGGGGGGGGAGTGAAAGCTGCTGGGGACTGAGGGCCATTTGTTTTGCTGTGTTGTCATATGCTGGAGGGTTTGGCCTTTTCCTCTTAAATCTGACCAAACATCTTGAAGACAACCACTCTACACATTCGTTTCCACCAAAGTGACATAACAGGTCTTGCCATCGAGAAGGTGTGCATGAGTGAATTTTAGGGAGTCAGGCCACCTGGACTTCTCTTAATTCTTCTAAAATAGAAAGATATTGGATCAATCCATGTTTTAGACTAAGTGTCTGCTAACACACAGAATTCCTGTTCCTCTCTAAGCTCCATATGGCCATTTACTAATGCTAATACTGATACTAAATGCACAGTTTCTGTGTTTGTCAGAAATGAATAGCTATGGCACTGTGGAAATTAATTTTTGACACCGAATTGTTAATATATTGTATGGAATCCTTTATGATCAGTTGATTGGCTCATTTGTTTGTGAGAGTTGCTTTAAAAATTACTGCAAAAAAAAATTGCTGCAACTCTTAGAAGATGTATTTCTGGCTCCACAATTGAACTCCTCCTCATTGTTCCCATGCAGTGGTTACACACTTCAATGACCTGGGCAGTGATTGGTTGTAGTGGTCCACAGAATTGGCCACTTAGGTAACTAGACCTTAAATCGTTTGGATTTTGCCTGTGCGGATGGATGAAAGATATTATACATCATGCAAAAGTGCAAACACAGGATGCATTAACTTAATCTTATATTGAATGCTGTGGCAGGATAAAAGACAGCCATGATAAATTGGCATATCTTTGTGAATTGCCCAGTACATGCAGTTTTGATGTGTGAGCTCTGTGGAATACATATGTGTATATGTGTTTATCCATGTTGCTCCAAGTATGTGTCAAGTAATGTCTGTTTATGCATAATAGATGGCCATAGAAAAAAAAAAAGCTTTGAAAAAAATCATAGATGATTGCACCTGTTAAACTCATATATACCCAGTTTGGATTTAAAAAGGTTAAAATTACAGAAATTTCTATAATTCAGATCAATAAATTGATGAAATTGAATTAATTCATCCATAAAAATATATATTGTTCTATCAAAAAGAGAAATAATGAAAAGTTTTGTTTTTACAATTTTTTTCCAGAAGTTTTTGAAAATATAATTTCATTTTCAATTTCAGTTTAACTCTTGAACTATCACAAAACCTTCCATCTGATCATTGATTGCCAATATGGATTCTGTCAGTCTTAATCCATTGGTGATGTATTGGCTTATGTTAACCAAATATAGAGAAATTCATTGGAAAAGTGGTAAAACTCAGTTGCTCTTGATATTTCTAAGGCTTTGATCATGTTTGATATGAAAATTTTCTTAACAAGGTCCAATCTTGTGGATTATAGGCTTTTTTTTCCAGTTGAGTATCCAGTTGAGTTTGCTCTCTGAATGTTCACTGTGGGTGATGGTGACCTTGTCTTCTAACTTCTCCATTAATGCTGTTCCCCAAGGTTCAGTTCTTTCTCCCACTTTTATTATTATTGTTGTTGCCCTTATATTATTTTTCCCTGATTGGGGGATTCCACTCAGTGACAGGTACTGCTACCAAGTACACAGGGTTGTTATTATTATTATTGTTATTATTATTTTATTATTATTATATTATGACCTTTTTCCACTGATTGGAAATGCTATCCATAGTTTGCTGATGGTATCATGCTGCATTCCACCTTCCCATTTGAGAAACCTTGTCCTGCACAAAGAGTCTCAACTTCTCAAATATTCACCACCAATATTCTTTAAATACTGATCTTCAGGTAATTCCCCAGTGGGACAAAGAAAACTTAACAGCAGTTCTTCAAAAACTCAGTCCTGTTTTATTTCTTGTGAAAATCAGTCTTCTGCTCCTATACTCATCTTCAGTGACAGTTAAATTTTTAGACAAGTACGTATCTTTATTAGTGTTTACTCTGACTTCTAATCTGTCTCAACATAAGAACATCATGAATGTTGCTTCCTCTGCATAAAAAAAAAAAAAAAAAAAAGAGAGGGGGGGGGATCTTTCATGTGTGGCCATGTTCCAAGTACAACATTTAAAAGACATTTTCAACAACAATTTTCATTAACACAACAATTTCAACAATTTTCATTACAACATTTAAAAGTTAAGATAATACCAAAAAGCTAGAGAAGTGTAAATGTGGTATTTAATGGTATTGCTGTTATGTTTCTCTGTGTTCCAACTAGGTTCCAACTAGTTTTTGCTATATATTCTTTTGATTTGAAATATTAATGATGTTAATGTTGTTATTATATTTTATTTCAGTGATATTGTATTTTAGTATATTAGTGTTTTTAGTGTATTTTATTTCAATGATATTAATGTTCTTATTATATTTTACTTTAGTGATATTAATCTTCTTAATATTTTATTTCAGTGTTATAAATATGCTTATTATATATATATATATATATATAGACAAATGTATTTTATCAGTGTATTGGGTAGGGGTGTTGACCCGTCAAGTGTAATTACAATGGAAAAAATTGAGAATGCCTGCAAGGTAAAAACAGATTACCTGAAGTGAAATTAAGATTAACATAAAAATAATAATGATAACAAAAAGGGGTTCCTTATGCAGTGGGCCCTAGGACTTTTAACTACTTCTTCAAAGGGTCAGCAGCCAAAACCATAGGGGCCACCGCAATAAGCAGGGTCTCTGTTTCTGTTATGATGTATACGTACAAAACGTATATGTCATAGCTGACCCAACAGAGACCAAAAGGAAGGAATAAAATTCAAATAAAAGTAAAGTAAAGGTAAAAAGCAAAATAATGCCAATTAAATCCTGTTAAAGGAAAATTGAATGAAAGTTTGAATTAAAAAAATGAAACATGGGCCAGGTATGAAATTTAAACAGAGTACAGGCGCTCGCCGGCTTATGTAATACTCGACTTACAGAAATTCGACTTTACGTAAGTTTTTTACTCAAACTTTAAAAAAAATCGTGGAAACGTATTTTGCATCCTGTAGGAATAAATGGAGGTATCGTGAAAATATCATAATGTGAACCCAATAACACATTGTTTCTTTTTGGTAATTCGTTCCAATACCTTGGAAGTTGAAATTTTGGCTATATAGCTAAGCTATTTATCTCTCTAAAAGGTCATTTTTATAATGGAAATTGCACTACACTTTCATCGTTATCATATGTTCCATTATAAGAATCAATTTTGAACACCTGTGTGATATTTTTCTAAAACACATTTCTGGAGGTCACTACCATAAAACAATAAAAACAATTTGCACTTTCCAGTTTATTTGGCTTTTCTTTTAACGAAATCTATTATAAGCAGGTAGTAAATTCGATCTTATTGCATTTGCAATAATACCAACCAATAACTGGAATTCTGTGGATTTTTATGTTACAGTGTTATGGTGAAATCTGTTCCCCTTCACTGAAATCTTCAATCATATAAAAAACAGATTTTCAGAATTTTCTCTTCATTCCTGTTTACTTATTACAATGGTGAAGGGAAAGGGACTAACGGAAAGTGCAAGTGCTGGCATTGCTAGGAAACGAAACAAAATTGATTTAGAAATACAGATGATTAAGAAGTACGAAGCAGGACAAAGTTTGTCATCTATTGCACAGGAATTGGTTCTTACTGCTGCTTCAACAGCGAATACTATTTTAAGGACAGTGTGCATATAAAAGAACATGTTAAAGAATCAATGCATTTAAGATCAACAGTGATCAGAAACATGTTCAGATGCTATATTGAAGATGGAAAAGTTGTTAATTTTATGGATGGAAAATCATATTCAGAAACGAGTGCCCCGGAGTCCAATGGCCATTCAAGCAAAAGCAAGAAGTTTTTATGAAGATGTTAAGGATAAGTACGGTGAACCCTAAGCCAAGTTTGTGGCAAGCAACGGGTGGTTTAATAGGTTCAAGCATCACGCTGGTTTCCAAAACATTAAAGTATGTGGTGAAGTCACCAGTGCCGATTCTGCGGCTGCAGAAAAATTTTGTGATGCGTTGAAAAAACCCTGTACCAAAGTTCAGGGACAGACTTTGGTACAGGTTTCGCAACCCCGGACAGCCTGAGCACAACTATATTCCTCTTCCAATTTCTTTCTGCTCTCCTTAATAACTACAACTTGTGTCTCATGTGTGATTAGGCTGACCAAAAGCAATATCGAGATGCTATTCCTCTGCTATCGCTTCTCTTTTCTTCTTAAACAAAGTTTAGTGTCTTTTCTACATTACCTTGTTAGTCATTGATTCTCACTTTGCTGGCACTTTGCCTCATTTGTTTAATTGCTTACTTCCCCTTCACACTGGCACAGTTCACTCTAACCAATTCACACCTTCTCTCCCCCCCACCCCCTCACTCAGAGTTACTTCAGCTGATATAAATGCACTGTGCAGAGAACTATTGGCTTTCATCTTTGGTCTCCGAAAATAAAGTCAGGTTGTCAAAAACCTGACTTTATTCCTTTATCTTAAGTTACTTGTTTAAATTTGATACTGGGCTTTTTGACTTCACTTTTTAATTCAAACCTTCATTTGATTTTCCTTTAACAGGATTTAATTGGCATTATTTTGCTTTTTAACTTTACTTTACTTTACTTATTTTTATTTGAATTTTATTCCTTCCTTTTGGTCTGTGCCATGTCGGCTATGACGTATACGTTTTGTAAGTATACATCATGACAGAAACAGAGACCCTGCTTATTGAAGTGGCCCCTACAGTTTTTGGCTGCCGACCCTTTGAAGAAGTAGTTAAAGTCCTAGGGCCCACTGCATTAGGTACCCCTTTTTTATCATTATTATTTTTATGTTAATCTTAATTTCATTTCATTTCAGTTCATTTCTGTTTTTACCTTGCAGGCATTCTCAATATTTTTCATTGTAATTACACTTGACAGGCATCACCCCTACCCAATATACTGATGAAATACATTTGTTTATATTTCATTATGGTTACTAGGTAATTCTGCTATAATTAGTAGTGCCCCAGATCCTTAACCCAGTATAATAATTTAATACTTTTTCTTGCTTGGACGTTCAGTAATGTCAATATATCCTATTATTTTTATCAATATTATATAATATTGATAAAATTATATATATATATTTTTTTTTTTTAGGTGTGAAGCTTTAGCTGAAATTATATGGCAAAATAGGCAGCAAATTAAACGAGTTGAAATGGTATGTGGCCAGCTTCCATTAAATATATCTGCAGGTGTGATGGAAAAGTTACCCAACCTAAA
Source organism: Mastigoproctus giganteus (assembly GCF_048544385.1). Classification (NCBI taxonomy): domain Eukaryota; kingdom Metazoa; phylum Arthropoda; class Arachnida; order Uropygi; family Thelyphonidae; genus Mastigoproctus; species Mastigoproctus giganteus. Next base: position 210,650,746 of record NC_143575.1, read on the forward strand.
TCAGCAGATTACTAGTTTATTATCATCGCTTGTTACAAGGTTGATATTTTTATTTATACTCTTTAAAATTGTTATATAAATATGTGATGGACTAATTTTATTGCTACTTATATTTAAGTATCTCATCAAAAATCTGAATTGTATGATTTTAAGATTTCCTTTCTAGCAGACAGCAACAGCAGACAAACAACAACAACAACAAAAAAAAAAAACAATCTGAAATTCAGAAAAACTTAGTATACCTCATCCTTGTTGGATCTTATAATTTTTTTGGATTTTGCGTGGCCATATTATAATAATTTAAAGAAATATTGCATTAAATCTTGTATAAATAATGAAATATCTAATTGTCTATGCTCTTAACCTGTATTGTACCTACATGTATAACACAGAATATTTGTAGTTTTATTTTGTTTTGTAAAATTGGTGTTAGTCATACAGTATTTTCTTTGTAATTAAATACTAAGGTTCATTTGAACTTTTACATGGTCAAGAGTAAAAATATTTTTTATAACTAAACTCACTACTATGAACAGCTTAAAAATTGATCAAACACCATTGTTGCTAGATGTTTAATTATTGAAGTGAAATAAAATGTTTTTTTGGCATGGCAGTGGTGGTGTTCCCCATTATAGCAAACATCGTGGCACAGCGCCTGAAAGACTCAACTTATTTTTTTTTTTTTGCAAAAAAAAAAAAAAATTTAGATTTTTTAAAATTCCGCTTGCAGTACATCTGTGGTTCATCTTTTCCTGTTGAATTGGAATAGTTATCAAATGTATTTATTTATTTGGAATTAAGAATTTAAATTTGAAATATGGTTTTTTTTTTTTTTTTGCTTTTTATTTTCACAGTAATACCACTTATTAAATCAGTTTGGGAGTGAAAGAAAACATCTAAACAAAATATAAACATGAAACTATTATTCGCTTCCATTTTAAACTTCATAGACTGTTTTAGCACATAAAAGTTTAATGAATATTCACATATTACTTTGTTTTTTCAGTTCCACGTAATAACTATGTAAGCAAAACATATTACTACTGAAACTACCGAACTATGTATGTTTAGAAAGCTAGACAGAGGAGGAGTGGCTAATCTCGAGCTGGAAATTAATGTGCAACTGATATTTTTCAAGTGGGCCTGTAAAGCCCCATGCCACTGCTGTCAACTTAAGTACCATTAATTTAACTACAAATAAATTGCCATTATGTTTTTGAATTGACTTTATATTTAGTCTTTTATCTATTTTTAGTACATTCATTATTGAAAAACAGCCACCACAGGTTATGAAAACAAATACAAGGTTCACAGCTACAGTGAGACTTTTGGTCGGTGGAAAACTGAATGTTCATATGACTCCTCCTCAAGTAAAAGTATCAATAATAAGGTGAGAAGATTAGGATAGAAGTCATAGTTATAAAATGTAATGGTGCATTGTAATTAGTAACTTAAAATTTTACAATAAAGTTAAAGAAGTTCCTTCTTCAGTAAGACATGCTAAAGATATGTGCTTAAAATATTTTTCATTAAGCACTAAAGCATTACATTGGAAATGGATAGCATACATCCATACAGTCCACCTATTGTGTAGCTTTTAAAATAATATTTGATCTCCCTCCTTGTATTATTTTTCCCATATGTTTTGTAGCTCAAGTGCATCTCAGTTTTGAGTTAATGTGGCAGAAAGTAGCAGTTTTAATTTTGATCAGAAATTCTAGACTTTGGTTAAAACAGAGCCAAAATAGCTGTTTGCCATTTAATAATTATTTTTTTTCTGTCTGTTTTCACTATGAGATGGTCACACAGGATCAGAGTAGTATATAGGATATAGAGTACAAGAACATCACACAGCATTTTGTGATGTCACATAGATTTGAATATGCCACACTTTCTACTTTATCACAACCTGCATATTAGGCGCTTCCGTAGCCAGGTGGGAAGGAGCAGCAGTGCGTAGCACACACACTTCTTGATTAGACCGGGGTTCGAGCCTGTCACCACCAAATACGGAAAGGTGAGGGAATGACCACCGCATATCCCTGGAGCAATATGGCCTTAGTTGCTAATGCTCCTAAAAACCAAATAACAAACAAACAAACAACAACAACCTGCATACCAAAGAGCAAGCAAGAAATTGTTTTCAAATAGATCATGGGGAAGGAAAAAAATGAAAAATAAAAGACCATTAATTGGTTGTAGTCTTTGAGTACAGCACGTGGCATTAAGCTGAAAGAATCCAAAAATGTAGAAAATCTGTTGATGCAAGCTGATGATGGCAGGCAGGAAATCTAATTGTTTTCCTTCATGAAATGACATTCTGTTTCAAGGTATTAAATTGTAGAAGCCATTACACATCCATTCTTCAGATGTGTCGTTCCACAGAGAACTTAACTTCTATGAATCACATACTTGCCAGATTTTCCAGAAGGTGTATGAAAATTTTCTTTTCTATCATTTATGCAAAATTTACTTTTCTCCTGTATTTCAGTCAAATATGTGTATGTATCATGTTTTTCAAATGTGAATCTACTTGAATGTATTAGTATAAACTTCAGAGCTGTGGTAGGTGGCCATGCTTTTTTTTTTTTTTAGTGTTATTGTACCGGGGCAGCATGTTTTAGGTTAATGCTGTTTATTTATTCTTGAAAAGGATGTGTACAGATGCAGTATCTTTTTCAAGGATTGGAGAAGGAATTTACAGTTCAGATGATTGGTATTTCAGTCATTAATGCAATAAAAGATAATGTACAGCCACTCCCCAGCTTACATAATGCTCAACTTAGGGAAATTCAACTTTATGTAAGTTTTTGCCGGCCAGTGCAAACTTAAAAAAATCGTGGAAATGTTTTTTGCATCCTGTAGGAATAAATGGAGGTATTACGAAAATAACACAATGTGAACCAATAACACATTGTGGTTTTTTTTTTTTTTTTTGGTAATTTGTTCCAAGACCTCGGAAGTTGAAATTTTTGCTATATAACTAAGCTGTTTATCTCTCTAAAAGGTCATTTTTATATTGGAAATTGCACTACACTTTCGTCGTTATCATATGTTCCGTCATTATCATAAGAATCAATTTTGAACGCCTTTGTGATATTTTTCTAAAACACATTTCTGGAGGTCACTACCATCAAACAATAAAAACAATTTGCGCTTCCCAGTTTATTGTGCTTTTCTGTTAGTGCAATCTATTATAAACAGGTAGTAAACTTGATCTTATTGCATTCGTGATAATACCGACCGATAAGTGGAATTGTGTGGGTTTTTACGTTACGGTATTATGATGAAACGAGTTCCCCTTCACTGAAATCTTTAATCATATAAAAAACAAATAAATTTTTAGAATCTTTTCTTCATTCCTATTTACTTATTACAATGGTGAAGAGAAAGGGACCAGCGGAAAGTGCAAGCGCTGGCAGTGCTTGGAAACGAAACAAAATTGATTTACAAATGAAGATGATTAATTAAGAATTATGAAGCAGGACAAAGTTTGTCATTTATTGTATGAAATTAGGTCTCGCTGCTTCAACAGTGAATACTGTTTTACGGGACAGTGTGCGTATAGAAGAACATGTTAAAGGATCAACTCATTTAAGTTCAACAGTGATCACAAAACAGCGTTCAGGCACTATATCAAAGATGGAAAACCTATTAATAATATGGATGAAAAATCAGATTCAGAAGCAAGTGCCCCTGAGTCCAATGGCCATTCAAGCAAAAGCAACAAGTATTTATGAAGATATTAAGAATAAGTACAGCGAACCCCAAGTTCGTGGCAAGCAATGGGTGGTTTAATAGGTTCAAGCATCGTGCTGGTTTCCAAAACATTATTAAAGTATGCGGTGAAGTCGCCAGTGCTGATTCTGCAGCTGCAGAGAAATTTTGTGATGTATTGGAAAAACCCCTTCTAAATCTCCACAGCCCTCAACTTCTGCAGTGGCTTGTTTATCACCTGGAGAGTTAATTCTGGCAGCAATGCTAGAAAGGTAAAATTTGCTGACATTTTTCCTGTCTCCTTTCTCTCTTTTGTAATTTTATAATTTTGAAATTTTTTAATTTTGTATACGTTCGTAATTTTTCCTTCATGTGAGATAAAAAAATTTAATAAATAATTCTATTTATATGTAAGGCGTACATTTTTTTTTTTTTTTTTTTTTTTTTTTTGCTTCAATCAAATTTGCAAGTGCTGCATAAGCATTAAGGGAAATTCCAACTTATGTAGAGTTCCACGGAATGCAGCCCTTATATAAGTCAGGTAGGCTAGGTTAGCCAGTGTTTGTGGAGACTGAATTTTGAAACATGATGAATAACTACCATTGCTTTGTTCATCATTGTTTTCTACGGTAATGCAAAATGTGGGCCTGTCAAACAGAATGAAATTCAGACGATTCATGTCAAATAAAATGTTAGATTATTTTATTTTTAAAACACAATAAGTAGGATATTTTTCATAAACAAACTTTAACTGCACATTCCTGGAAAAAAAAAGCAGAGATGCTACTTCTTTAAAGTGTCTTGCATTGAGACATTAAATGAAAAATCAAATCTCTTTTTGCACATGTTTTGACAGTTTTGTTGGATGTAGGAGAATCATCTAAAGCCTCACATAATATATCTATGAAATGTATTTTCTTTTCTATCTATAAAACTTAACCTGTTTGGAAAGGACGAAATTAAAATAGAGTGGTTAGTAAAGAATGAAAATTGAAAGGATACAAGTTGAAGAGACTTTGAATCTCCAAAAAAAAGTGCACTTTTCTTGAAAGGTTTAGCAGTGTCAGAAAATAAAAAATAAAGCATGTAAAGGGACCTTCATGAACGTCATAATTTTGTCTAAATTTCAAAAATATAAAAGAAAACTCCATTTAGGAGAAATTCAGGTCTCGTGATGCACTGGTATAAAATGCACAAAATTGAAATTTCATATGGGTTAATTGCCATATGCGCGAGAAATCTTAATGGCAACTTGACATTCAGTACACTTAATTATGAATTCATGAGAACTATTCAGTGGCCACTGTTTCATACATTAGCAGTTTGTAGCTGGATTTTTAATTTTTACTTAAATTTATCCCTGAATCAATTAAGTGATGGTGGGAATTGGATTGCATATGTTGTCTGAGCTCTGTCTTGGAGGGATTAATGCAAAAACTTGCCTAGCAGTGGTATGCTTTAGAGTTAGATGTGCTTTTGGAACTGTATTTTACTGTGGTCCTGCCAACGTAACATGATTTGCAAGTTGATTCTGAATACAATGAATGTATTATTGGCGCCTTGAATGCTGTAACTGAAAGAATCTGTAATTATTGAACTGAGAACCCAGCTTTTTTTTTTTTTTAAGAAGAAAATACTATGATATGTTTACCTGAGAATATACACCGATGAGCCAAAACATTATAACCAGCGAGTCGTTATGCAAATTGAAGCAACTGCAGGTGAACTACAGTGCATACGTAGGTTGGGACATGGTATAAAAAACACCTGATACTGAGCTACATTAATCAGTGTTACTCTTGTTCTTCAGATGGGAAAGGCAGCGGACTTAAGCAAGTTTGACAAAGGCAAAATTGTAATGCCCAGAGCATATCCAAAACGGCATGGCTAGTGGGGTGCTCACGGTCAGCCGGGGTTAGTACCTACCAAAAGTGGTCCGAGGAGGAGAAACCTACGAACCGCCGGCAAGGTGTTGGACAATCACAGCTGATCGAGGTGAGCAAAGACTCTCCTGGATGGTACGTGACAACAGAAGGGCGACTGTGGCTCAACTAGCTGGTAATTGGAATGCTGATGATGGGAGTAATGTTTCACAACACACACAGTACATCGAACCATGTTGAAAATGAGGCTGCGTAGCTGCAGTCTGTTCCAAGTGCCCATGATAACCATGGTTCACTGGCGACAGCACCTACAGTGGGCACGCGAGCATTGAAACTGGACCTTGGGTGATTGGAAGAAGGTCGTCTGGTCCGATGAATCACATTTCCTGTTGCACCATGTGTGCGTCGTTTACCTGGGGAAGTGATGGCACCTGGATGCACTGTGAAACAAGACGGAGGCACCGGTGTCATGCTTTGGGCAATGTTCTGCTGTGATACTTTGGGTCCAGTCATCCATGTGCCGGGCACTCTGATGTCTACCACCTACCTAAACATCATTGCTGACCAGGTACACCCTTTCATGGCAACGGTCTTCTCTTGTGGTGCCGTCTTTCAGCAGGATAATGTGCCATGCCACACAGCCTCAATTGTTCGAGACTGGTTCGCGGAACATGGGGAAGACTTCCAGGTATTGCCCTGGCCTCCAAATACTGCAGACATCACTCCCATCGAGCATCTGTGGTTTTTGTTGGAACAGCAACTCGAATCTGCGGCGTCTCAACCACAGAACTTTCAGGAGTTAAAGGATCTGCTGGTTACGTGTTTGTATCAGATACCACAAGACACATTTAGAAATCTTGTAGCGTCCATGCCTCGCTGGTTACGAGCTGTTTTGGCTGCATGTGGAGGACCAACATCATATTAGTTAGGTGGTCATAATGTTTTGGCTCATCGGTGTATGTTAACACAACAAGGTAATTGGCTGTGGTATTGCACAATGATAGATATTTTATGTAAGTGGCTGCTGCAGTGTGCATGGTTGGGAATCAGATTTGTGTTTGCCTTATGGCATTGTGAACCTGTGTATACAATACAGATGTTTTGATACTGTAAAGGTGAAGGAATTTCACCTTTACAGTGAAATTCCTTCACTTGTGTGTGTTTGTGTATTTTTATGTAGATCTGAAGATTTAATCTGATGATTTTGCTTAAACTTACTAAGATTTAAAACGTTATTGCTATTGCTGGATTCTAATTCTTTTTTTATTTTAGTCTGCTATGGATTGAATCAATTTGTTTAAAAATAGTTCATTAATGGTTTTTTGCTTTGATGTTAACAGCATATCTACATACTGGATAAATAGCTTGCCTGAGGAGGGGAGATTGTTTAAAATGTAATCTTATATGGAAAATATTATTAGCCTTATAGTTCAAGGAACCTGAGGCTTATAAAAAATTTTTGAGATTCCCTGAGAGAGAGTCAGAAGTAGGAAGGAATCATCAAGAAAAATATGATGATGATATCCAGCTCAGGGCCCTGGGTGTGCCAAGGCCGTACTCACCAGATGTGAGCCCCTGGGATTAATATCTCTGAAAGACAGGGAAATTCTTAACCTCGTTGAGAATTCAAACGTGTCTATTTGTACATGGCTAAACCATTCTAAAGCATTTTGCTTGAATACGAAAAGATAAGATAAGAAGCTTTACAATGCTACCTGTAGAGAAGTTTGTTTATTTATATATTTTTTTTGTACAAGAAGGTCCTTCATTGCCTTCCATTGCTTGAACTGGAAGGCAATGAAAGAGGCAATAAACATTTGAACACATTCAGGCCATAACTGCTTTCATTTAGCATTTGTACAGTAGGAACTGACTTTATCATTGGCAATTACAATGTTATCTGTCATATTCTTGATGTTGAAGCATTTTCAAAATTCCCTTAAAGTGGACAGTCTTCTCCATCCAATAGCCACCAAGTTAGAGAATGTGATCATATTAGCATTACATTAACATTAGTAGAGGCATATGATGCAAGAAAGCAAGTTTATATACCATCAGCCAAAAAAAGTACCCCTTCCAGTTTCACCCATCCATTCACTCCAAAAGTTTGTCTAGTTCAGCCTTGAATTTATTTAAGCTGTCAACTTCCACAGTGACAGATGAAAGTTTGTTCCAGCAACCAACACCCGCTGGCTAAAGGCAAACTTATGCACATCTATCCTACAACTATCTTTCTTCGATTTGAATTTATGCCCTCTCAGGTGATTATTCTGAGCAAGAGGAAGAATCCCATCAGCATTGAGAATGCTCAAACCATTCAAAGCTTTATACACTTCAATCAGATCACCTCACAAGTGCCTAGTTTCCAGACATTGTAATTTGCAACACTTACAAACGATGCCAGAAATATAACTGAAGTGAAATTTAACTAAAATAGAGTAAAATAAAATAAAACTCATGCCAGTAGCATAGCAAAACAGTTGAGCGAAAATAGCAAATTAAAAAATTCAAAACAGGGAGGGAAGAGAAAAAGGTAACAAGACTAAAAGTATTGTAGCAGACACTCTCCAAAATAATTTAGCAAATTGAAATAAAAATAAAAATAATGAAATTTAAATGCCAATTACATAGAAATTTAATGTTATCCCCTCTGATGTGCGCGAAGTCCAAATTACATGAAATATCATCAATTGAAAAGTAAACTAACTACAATAAAACAAAAGTAAACTAAACAATAATAGACTGACCATTATGCCCTATATTGAACAAGGGCCACAAGGCCAATAATGGTCAGGGAATCACTGCATTTCAATTGTTAGACAAATCACTGCAAAGGGGAATTGATCAAAAGATCAGTCCCTTTCCGATCCACAGATCGAACTGCCAGTGCAGAGGATTTGAATAACGGTGGTCCTTATGCAGTGAGAAATCAAAAATAGAACAGATAAGCACTCCAGAACAAGGCCACACTACTGACACTGTGTAAGCTTAATTATATAGGCAAATAATAAACTATAGAGGGCGGCATGGCCACAGCATTAGCAAATCAACCCACTACTGCCATGTGATATACATATAATTTGAATAATGAACAATAGTTAAACAGTTCATGAAGGAAAATAAAAAGATATACAGCAAAATGCATATTCCTCTACATCATACGTTCCCAAAGTGGGCGGTACCGCCCCCCAGTGGGCACTGAAGCCTTCTGGAGGGAGATAGTGGGTTCAGAAGCAATTGGAGGGCGTTCAGGCGGTCTAGGGATCGGTGGCTCCTTATCCGTATTTTTATCTCCTCGGGTCCAGTGGACCCAGTCCAAAGGTCAATTAATAAATTCTATAATTTTTACTCTATGGACATAGCTGAAATTCGCTATAGGTGAAGCCAGAACTGTTTTCTTCGATTTTCCCACTTCAATTTTCAAAACCTTCTATTGAATTTCATGCAAATGACAAAAATGTGACATCAAGTGTGTATTTTTTTAGGCCTTTTTGTGTTATTTTTCTAAACTCACCCTAATTAGCCTAGGGCCTTTGAAATGTAACAACACGAGTTACTGTGAGTTGACATAAGAAGTAATAAAGCAAACCAGTAGTAACAACTGTTTTGAAAGACAGATTTGGCGTGAACTTTAAACTAATGCTGTAGCGCGTTTCATCTTCAAAGCTTCCAAGGCCGTTTTGCCGACGTAATAATTCATAAATTGATATGTGATCGTACATTTTTCCTGTTTAGGAATAAGTTTCATTACAATCATCAGTCGAAAGTGTGATAGATAAGTGGAGTCATACAAAGTGTAAATTAAATCTTTTATTTTGTGAATATTGTTGCAAATTTTATTACTTCATTATGCCTGAATCTAAGAAGAAATGTCGACAGTACAGTATTGAGTATTTGAAATATGGCTTTATTCAGTCTCCTACGAACCAGTTATTACCTATGTGCTTGATTTTCCAAAAAGTATTTTCAAATGAAGCAATGAAGCCTTGGCCCCAAGTGCCAAGCGATTTTTCTTAAGCGAATTCTAAAGTGATCCTTCCAAGTGATTTTGTTCTGTTTCATTTCTAGCCGCTCACTTATTCTCAGTTCATTGTAAGTGGTTCTTCACTTAGCAGATTTTAAGTAGAACCCAGGAAGGAAAATCACCTTTCTTTTTTAGGATATTTATCCATTTTCTTACTAACAAACTAATCCGTCAGCCGCTTGGTCACTAGGTGGCACTGCTCCTGCCTCCCCGTGGTGGGGCCGGAAACCTGAAAGGAAAAATCATCCTTTCAGGGCTAAAAGGAGCAACAATGGACTTGACAAACCAGACTTCTCCTGGAATTATGGATCAAACTGATCATAATCGGCAGCAAGATGATCCTAATCCATCTACTGCCAAAAGACAAAAGAAAGATGTGACCCAAACCATCTCGCCACTCTTTCTAATTATTCATTCCCTATCAGACCAACCAGTTAGTAAACTTTCTCCCTTTGTTATACAAAGGTGTCTAGAACATATAGCTGGTCCACCGAAAATGGTTCGCCGCTTGAAATCAGGCGACCTTCTGATAGAATCGACAAATCATCGACATTCTGAGCTTCTTCTTGAAACCAAAACTTTTGGAGGGATTCCCATCAAAGTCACTCCACACGCCACTTTAAATTCATCTAAAGGGGTTATCGTGGAATGGGACCTCCTAAACAGCTCTGAAGAAGAAATCGTACAAGAGCTACAAAACCAGAATGTCACACATGCCAAAAGAATCCTTATTAAAAAGGATGGAAACCTCATTCCAACCGGCACCATCATACTTACTTTCAGTACTCCAACTCTACCATCATCAGTCAAAGCCGGGTACCTGAATTGCCAGGTAAAACCATACATCCCCAATCCATTAAGATGCTTCAAATGTCAAAAATATGGCCATTCCCAAACAGTATGCAGAGGACAGGCTATTTGTGCCACTTGTGGCTCAAAAGAACATACCTGTAAAGAATGCAATACACAGTCTCCTCGCTGCCCAAACTGCAAAGGAGACCACCCTGCCTATTCCAGAGACTGTAATATATGGAAAAGAGAAAAGCAAGTTCAAAAATATAAAACTGAACATAAGATAACATATCAAGAAGCCAAAAAGCAGATACCACTACTTCCAGAAGTGAGATCATATGCAGCAGCAACAGCAACACCAGCAACTACAGTGCAGAAAACAAAGGTAATTGCAATACAGACTGACATCACAGTCCCACCTAACATCTCAATAGCAGATTGGGCACGTAATCTTCTTCTACAAACAAAACAAAAAGTTGACCAGGCAATTAATACACCCATTGTAATCCCACCAGATGCTGAAGATCCAACACCAACAAGCAGTACAAATTCCACCAAATCTGTAGAAAAAACACAAAAAAATACTGACACTATGGATATTGATGAAAAGGAGAAAGAAGATGAACCAGTTCTGGAACTTTACGCAAATGATGACATCGACAGTGGTGGCCGACCAAGCTTCCCCAGAAAAGAAAAAATCAAAACAGATCGATTAAAACAAGCAGCTCATCGTAAGTCATCTGTATCAAGTACTAAACCCAAATAATGCGTACACTTCTACAATGGAATTGTCATGGCTTTCGAAGTAATCTAAGTGATATCAAAGATCTAATTTCCGTATATGCTCCTGCAAGTATCTGTTTGCAAGAAACAAACCTAACTCCGCACATAAGTATTTCAATCAAGAACTACAATCTATATAGGCGAGACCGAAAAACCAATACAGGTCATGGAGGAGTCGCCATTCTTGTTGACTCTAATGTTCCATCCAAGCATATTCAGCTACAAACACCCCTTGAAGCAGTTGCAGTACGCATCGTGACTGGAATTACCTTGACTATGATTTCTCTCTACCTTCCACCTAATCATGCGTATACACTGCAAGAATTTGAGGATTTAATTGAACAATTACCATCTCCTTTTTGTTTGATGGGGGACCTTAACGGGCATCATATCATCTGGGGATCACTTCGTACAGACAAAAGAGGACAGATGATTGAAAAACTTATAAATAATAGGAACCTAACACTCTTAAACACAGGTACTCACACCCATGTCCACTTACCAACAGGGACTACCTCTGCAATTGATCTCACCATCTGTTCCCCAGCTCTATTTCCTCTCCTTGACTGGTCTGTTTCCGATGATCCCTATAGCAGTGATCATTACCCAGTTGTTTGTCACCTACTAGCAAATGATGTACAGCAACCTATAAGAGGTATAAAATGGAAATTTTGCAAAGCAAACTGGGAAAAATACCAATATGCTGCTTCTTTAGATGAGAAAATCATAAGACATACTGATATCAATAATGCTGTTACTCATATCACAAATCAAATAATTTCCGCAGCAAACATTGCAATACCAAAGACAGCTCACCAGTCTCATAAACATTACAAGCAGTGGTGGAATGAAGAATGCTTGGAAGCAAAGAAAGAAAAAAATAAGGCTTGGAATCATAAAATATAAGAAAGCCAGAGCAAAAGCACGCTATATACGCCGGAAATCTCAGAAAGAATCCTGGATATCTTTTGCAAGCAAAATTAATAGAAATATGGACAGCAGAATAATATGGAACAAAATTCGACAAATTTCAGGCAAATATACAACCGTCCCTAAACCGATCATAAGCTGGAAAGGTCATGACATAACTGATCCAGAAAAAATTGCAAATCTACTAGGAGAAACATTTGAGGAATTGGCAGCAACAACGTCATACAGACCAATCTTTCAAACATATAAAGCTCAAATGGAAAAATACAAAATTAATTTCCATGCAGCTCATGAGATTTCATACAATCAATCCTTCACTATAAATGAATTGCATAAAGCCCTAGCTAAATCTAAAGAAAGTGCAGCAGGTCCGGATGGAATCCACTATCAAATGATCAAACACCTCCATAAAAATTCTTTATACATGCTGTTACTGCTATATAATAGGATATACCTTAAGGATACATATCCAGACTCTTGGCGACATTCGTTTGTACTGGCCTTTCCAAAACCTGGGAAGGACCATTCAAATCCATATAATTATCGTCCCATCGCGCTCACTAGCTGTCTAGGTAAAATTTTAGAAAAAATGGTGAACGCTCGGTTAACATGGTTTCTTGACTTCCATAACCTCCTTAGTCCTAGTCAATATGGTTTTCGGAAAAATAGATCCACAATAGACATAATGACAAAAGCTGAATCAAATATTCGCAATGCCTTTCTCTGAAATGAACACCTTGTAATGATATGCCTTGATATTGAAAAGGCGTTCGATACCACGTGGAGATATGGTATCCTTCATGAATTGCACAAATTAGGTCTTCGAGGTCATCTACCGAAGTTCCTTCAGAATTTCATGACTAAAAGAACTTTTCAAGTCCGCTACCATCATATCCTGTCTCTAATATACAATCAAGAACAGGGGGTCCCCCAAGGCTCAGTCCTCAGTGCAACCCTTTTCGCTATCAAAATAAACCCAGTAACAGAAGTTATTCCAGCAACAATTGAAACCTACCTATATGCCGACGACCTCACAATATCATGTCACTCACAGAATATGCGGACAATCGAGAGGCAGCTCCAATGTCCTATTAACAAAATAGAATCCTGGTCCATCTATAATGGATATCGAATTTCAGTACAAAAGACAGCGGCAATACACTTCTGCAGAAAACGAAAGATGCATCCTGATCCAGAACTAAGGATAAGCGATCAACAAATTCCACTGAAACAGAGTATCCGGCTACTAGGACTAATCATGGATCAAAAATTAAATTTCCTAGAACACATAAAATATCTGCGTACAATGTGCTTAAAGAAATTAAACATTCTACGAGCTGTATCAGCCATGACATGGGGAGCAGATCGATATTCACTTTTGCATGTATATCGTGCAATGATAAGATCTAAATTAGATTATGGTTCTCCCATTTACTCCTCAGCTAGGAAAAGTGTGTTAAACTGGTTAGATCCAATTCATCACAATGCATTACGTGTTATTTCAGGAGCCTTCCGTACCTCACCTGTGTATAGCCTATATACAGAGATCCATGAACTCCCACTCAGTCTTCGTAGACAAGTTCTTCTTATGAACTATGCTGCGAAAGTTCAAAGCCTTCCTGGACATCCAACATGGCAATATCTGTATAAACCGAAATGGGAAAATTTATATACGAACAAACCTAATATCTGCAAACCTGCAGGTATCCGACTAAAAGAAATACTCTCACAATTGAACTTAAGTATGGATAAAATCTACCAAGATACCCCCACAGCCCTTCCACCATGGAAAATCAGTTCAGTAGACTGTGACATGTTCCTCATAAAATGGAAACAGAGCAATATCCCAAGCCAACATATAAAACAGCTCCATTCCTCTTATGTAACGCAATTCTCTGACTATTCTCATCTGTATACTGATGGATCCAAGACGGCCACACACGTTGGTGCTGCTGTTGTATTGCCAAACAACATAATCTCACAGTCTCTTCCAATAGAGTGCAGTATCTTTAGTGCTGAATTGTTTGCAATAAGTCTCGCCCTAGATCACATTGCCAAAACTTCCCTCGTAAAAAGTATTATTTTCACAGACTCATTAAGTGCAATATATGCTTTACAGACAGAAGATCATCCATCTCATCCGTATGTAAGAAAAATTCTTTTCTCCTTATCACACCTTCGGGAAAACAAACAAAGAGTCAGATTCACTTGGATTCCTGGACATTCTGGAATACTCGGCAATGAACGTGCGGATGATGCTGCAAAAAATCCATCTAACAAAAATTCTCACTTGCATAAAATACCGCTCAATGACTTTAAAAACATCAGTCGAAAAGCCTCTGAAAATATATGGACGCAGACCTGGAAATCTCAAACAAACAATAAATTATACCAAATCAAACAACAGCAGAAATCCTGGAAATCAAGTTTTCAGTCAAACAGACATGAAGAGGTTATCCTCGCCCGGCTTCGCATCGGACACACATATTTAACACACTCTTACCTCCTAATGAAAGACGATCCTCCACAATGCCCTCAGTGTCTGACCACACTAACAGTGAAGCACATCATCATAGAATGTCCACGATACCAAATTGCCCGCCAATCAGCTTTCAAATCGCATTCAAATGAGCCATTAAGCCTTGAACTCATTATGGGAGAAAAGTCAAACATCAGTGAACTCTTATCATACCTCAGCTTAATAAACTTAACTAATCATATCTAATATGTTAAATCAGTAACAATATAACAGGAAATAACAAAACTTGAACAGGCGCAATATAGCCGAAGTTGCTTTTGCGCCATTAAACCCCAAACAACAACAACAACAATGAAGCCTTCTAGGCTACAAGAGAGAGCATTTGACTAAAATGCATGCTGATGAAAAGGATACAGATTTGTCCTATTTTCAAGTACTAGAAGAAAAATATTTTAAACGTCCAACTATATCAAAACTTTTTGCGTCATCCACTAAACAAGATAATGATGGATTACAAGCTTCTTATAATATTTCTTTATTAATCGCAAAAGCGGGAAAACCACACACAATTGGTGAGGAATTAATCTTGCCGGCAGTAAAAGAAGTAATAAACACTGTGCTTCATAAGCCAGCGTCAGATATCATCAGGAAAATTCCTTTGAGCAATAATTCAGTGCAAAGAAGAATCGATGAAATGGCTGAAGACTTTGAAAAATCATTGTGTGATTATTTGAAGACATGCCAATTTTCCATTCAACTCGATGAATCAACTTCCCAAATAATGAAGCACTACTCTTATCATACGTACAATTCATAAAAGAAGAAAAAGTTTGTCAAAGAATTATTATTTGCTAAAAATTTGGAAGCGGATACAAAGGGAGAATCTATATTTAATACCATGAATAAGTTTTTTCAAGAGAGACATTCCTATTCATAATATTTTGTCTGCTGCTACTGATGGTGCTCCAGCAATGACAGGGTGCCACAAGGGTTTCATAGCGCATTTCAAACAAGCAGCACCAAATGTACTCGCTATGCATTGTGTTCTTCATCGTCGACATTACGTTGTGATAAATTTAAGTGAAAGCCTGCATACATCACTCCATTACGTTATTAGAGCAGTCAACAAGATCAGAAGCAATTCATTGAGTGACAGATTGTTTAGCCAACTTTGTAGTTAAAACGATGAAGATTTCAATCGTTTGTTGCTTCACACAGAAGTTTGTTGGCTTTCAAAAGGTATTTGTCTGAATCAATTTTACAATTTGTTTGATTCAGTACTAGAGTTCCTAGAAAACAGAGACGACGGATTGTGGGCCAACCTGATTATATCCAAAAATGACATCGCTTATTTGACAGACCTTTATAAAATATTTAACGAAGTCAATCTACAATTAGAAGGTGATGAATGGAATTTAATTAAAACAAAAAACGTTATTGCTGCTTTTGTGGGGAAACGTTTTCTGTTCAAGCGGAATCTAGGCCGAGGGGAATATAGCCACTTTTCAAATTTATCAGCAGTCTCTCTCAAAAAGGAAGATTTACTTACATACTGCCAACACTTGGAGGTTCTCCATGCTGATTTTAATGAGCGATTCAAGGATATTCTAAACATGAATATACCAAATTGGGTTCTAGATCCTTTCTCACATGTAATGTGAGAAAGGATCGCACAGCAGGATCATCAAATTTAGAAGGGGAGCTCATAGAACTCACAACAAATGAAGTACTAAAAATAAAATTCAAAAGTGGATACCAAGAGTTCTGGCTTCAGAAATCAATACTGACACTGTACCCTGAATTGTGGTAATTCTTATTTGGCTGAGCGTGGGTTTAGTGCTGTAGCGAATTTGCTATCTAAGAAAAGGAACCGATTGCATATAACTAAGCGTGGCGATTTACGACTGTTTTTAACGAAAGTTGAATCCGATATTAACAAACTTTTAAAAATGCATCAGGCTCATCCTTCACATTAATTTATTTTTTCTTTGTATTTTTACTTTGTAAGTTCGAAATAAACAATTTTCTAATACATTTGATGGTGTTTTAATTACTACAATATGATTCTTACTAATGTAATACAATCTCCTGATATGTATTCAGAATTTTCATATTTAAATCATTGTATGAAACTTCACGTTAATTTGTTATTTTTGCTTTGTATTTTTACTTTATAAGTTCGAAATAAACAATTTTTCAACATATTTGATGGTGTTTTAATTATTACAATAAGATTTTTACTAATGCATTTGCAATCTCTTAATATGTATTCCGAATTTTCATATTTAAACCATTGTATGAAACTGTCCATAATGTTATTCGAGCATACACTTTACAATCTTTACATATGGGCTATGTTTCATCAAAATCGGAATAGCAATAACTGTGTTCAAGATGAAGTACATATTGGCCACTACTTTTTCAATAATTTAACGGCATAAGCAGTAATGTATCATTAGTTGCTATTTACGTTGAAAATATCAAACGGCTTGAACGCAGGAAAACTGTTATAATGGGGAGCGTTACAAAATTTATGTCTTGCAAAGTGGGCGGTGGCCCGAAAAAGTTTGGGAATCTATGCTCTACATCATTATTTTTATTTCAATTTTCTAAATTATTTTGGAGAGTTTCTACTACAATACTTTTAGTCTTGTTACTTTTTTCTTTTCCCTCCCTGTTTTGAATTTTATGTTTAATTTGCTATATTCGCTCAACTATTTTGCCATGCTACTGGCACAAGTTTTATTTTATTTTATTGTTTTTTAGTTAAATTTCACTTTAGTTATATTTCTGACATAGTGTAGAGGAATGTGCATTTTGTTGCCTCTGATGTTTGCTTTATATCTTTTTATTTTTTATTTTTATTATCCAAATTATATGTATATCACATGACAATAGTGGGTTGATTTGCTAATGCTGCACCTGTGCTGCTCTCTGTAGTTTATGATTTGCCTATACAATCTGGTTAAGCTCGCACAGTGTGTCAGTGGTTGTGGCCTTGCTCTGGAGTGCTTGTCTTTTTTTCTTTTTTTTTTTTTTCTTGATTTCTCACTGCATAAGGACCACTGTTATTCAAATCCTCTGCAAAGGTTGTTCGATCTGTGGATCGGAAAGGGACTGATCCTTCGATCAATTCTCCTCTGCAGCAATTTATCTAACAATTGAAATGCAATGATTCCCTTCCCATTATTGGCCCTCTGTGGTCCTTCAATATTGGGCATAATGGTTAGTCTATTTTTGTTTATTTTACTTTTGTTTTATTGTAGTTAGTTTCGTCTCTACTGGTGATATTTCACATAATTTGGGCTTGGCTCCTGTCAGAGGGAGGCGCAGTTAAATTTCTATGTAATTGGCATTTAAATTTCATTATTTTTATTTTTATTTCAATTTTCTAAATTATTTTGGAGAGTTCCTGCTACAATACTTTTAGTCATGTTACCTTTTTCTCTTCCCTCCCTGTTGTTTTGAATTTTATGTTTAATTTGCTATTTTCACTGAACTGTTTTATCATGCTACTGGCACGAGTTCTATTTTATTATTTTTTAGTTAAATTCCACTTTAGTTATATATATATATAGTGGATATGGCAAATAGTTAACAGTTATAAACGTAAGATAATTAATTATAATGGTGATACAATCAGTGAAAACCTAAACAAAGAACCTAACAAGGGAGAGAAGAGCTGATTAATGCCATCAGTGTCTAGATAAAACATTACATCAGTCTTAATATCTATGAACATAATGTGAATGAGCAGGTGGTAACTAAGGGCTGTGATATCTGTCATAGCTGACTCTGGTCCATGGTAATAACCTGGTAGGGAAACATAATTGTTATAAGCAAAAATGAAACATATATATATATATAATGATAATTACTAAATAACTATGTCATGCCAATTGTAGTAAAGATAGGGGAGACACTTTGCAAAGGACTTTAACGAGGGCTAACCCTTACAATGTGTCCTCCTACAATTGGCGAGCTATCAGTTTCTGTTATCATCTGCCTGTTATTCCTGACGAATGGTAAATAGATATCATAAGGATATCTGTAAGAGTGACAACTAAGTTAAGTTAAGATTAAACTAGAATATAGTAGTGGATAGAAGATAATTAGTTAGGGAGGTAAACGAATTTAAGGTGGTTAACAAGCTAGATGACTTTAGCCCGACCGATAGCCCAGACAACGAAATCAAAGTAAAAAGCAAATAATGGTGATAGTAGAGAACCAATAATACTATATAACATGTTATTGGATGACAAAAGATAGTCAGCTGTTGCTAAATAAGGAGAACGGAAATAAGGTGATAGAAAAGTAATAGTACCTCAATCCCCCTCGAATTACTAAGCATGTTAGAATAGATAAGTCTAAAGTTTGCATAGATGGAGGTAAAAATTACACAAAGTGCCAAGGACTAGAAGGGTAAGGATAGTAGAAAAAAGAAGTAATGTAGATTTGAAAAGGGCAAAAGAATGTTAAAATGCTAAAAGATATGATGAATTAAGGAAATTATCGACTGAATTGCAAAGCCGTTATTTTGGGGTTTCTGTTCCTCAGGTGCAATATCTTACACTTTGCTGGATTAAAGCATAGCTGCCATTTTTCTGACCATCCCTGAAGTCTATCTAGGTCATTCTGAAGAAGCTCTGCTTGGCAGCAATCATTAACTACTCTGCCAATCTTTACATCATCTGTAAATTTAGACATCATGACCTCTATCTCTCCATTGATGTCATTTCTGAAAATCAAAAACAACAGTTGTCCTAATACTGATCCTTGGGGAACTCCACTTCTTATATCAACCCAATCTGAGGAATAACCATTTATCACAACCCTCTGCCTCCTGCACTGAAGCCATCCAGCTAGCCATCTAAGGACTTTCCCTGTGATTCCAACCTGTTCCAGCTTATAAAATACCTCTCATGTGGGACTGTGTCAAATGCCTTACTGAAATACAAATAAACAATGTTGAAATTATTCCATATGTCCAGCTCTTGAGTGACCCTGTCAAAATAGCTAACCAAATTAATTAAACATGATTTTCCCTTTACAAAACTATGCTGAGTATCCTTCAGAATTCCATTTCTATCTAAGTGATCCTGAATTCCAACCTTGATCATAGGCTACATGATTTTCTGTGCTACTGAAGTTAGACTAACCCGCCAGTAATTTCCCACTTGACTCTTAGAACCGCCCTTATGTATTGGAGATACATTGGCGCTTCTCCAATCCAACGGAATCACTCTCGAGTCCAATGATGCTCTCATAATTAGCCTCAGTGGTTCGATGCACTCACTTGCCGCCTCCTTTAAGATTAAAGGGTAAATACCATCAACCCCAGGAACCTTACTCAAAAGGGCTCAAAAGTTTTTTCATTAAATTAAAATGTGACATTTCAACATCATTAATTACATTTATTTCAACTCCCGTAACTTCTCATTGACATAAAAGGTTTTTCTTCTGTAAATAATGATGCAAAGTAACTGTTGAGTTCATCTGCAACATCAGCTGGGTATCTAATACTATCCCATATCCACTACATAAGGGTCCAATCTGGTTTGTCCTTCTCTACTTTGCATTTATATATGTGAAGAATTCCTTATCCCCACCTCTTTGCCAGCGATTTCTTATAATCTGCCTTTGCCAGCCTAACCTTTTCAATGGCATTATTACAGATCAATTTGTAGCTGTTATAGGCTTCAGTACTTTTTATGTAACTTTTCCATGGCGTCTTTTTCTGCTAAAGTAATCTGGCAACTTCATTATTCATCCAACTTGGAATCCTCTTCGTGGAGTATTTTTTTTAATGGTATATAAGCATTCAAGGCTTCTTTTATCAATGTTTTAAATGTATACCATAATTCAATTGTATTCGCTCGCTCTCTGTAAGATATCTTACCCAGTAAATAGAGGCCATGTAGTACCTTAAGGCATCGTAATTTCTTTTCCTGAAATTATAATCCATTCCTTTGCCTTTAACTACTGCTACCTCTTTCTTCATCGGCCACCGTAGACCTCCATGATCACTTCCTGCTACTGGTTCCTGTATTGTTAGTCCTATTATGTCATCTGGTTCATGGGTGGTGGTGATGAGGTCTAGAGTATTCTTTTCCCTAGTACTTTCCTTGACATGTTGATACAAATAGCAATCATCTAGTATTTCTTAACTAACAGCATGACCCGTCCTCAATTTCTACGCTGTCTATCCTTTCTGTACGCATTGAACTCCCCAAATTCAAATTCTGCATTTCTTATATCTATGTGTCAACACATCTCTGATATCCCAACAATATCTGCATTTGATGTATTGACCAGCACCTCAAATTCATCAAATTTATTTACTGTACTTCTAGCATTGGTGTACATGCAAGTATAGATGCACCTCATCTTATTCTTAGTTTAACCTAACACAGCCCATGTATTTACTTTTACATGATGAGCCCCAGCAGCCCTTGAAATCCCCAGCACCTCGCTTTCCAGGCTGCTGCTCATTCCAAGAGAAGAAATGCAAGAATCACTTTCACCTCTGCCTGCGGCTACTGTTAATCTATTACTCTGTGAATCCCCCCCACCCCCAAGCTAGCAGTTTTCTGACTCACCTAACTTTGCCTCCTGTTAACAAGCACAGACCATATTGGGAAAAATTCTACCCCATGAGCCTTGCACAATCTCTCCAGGGCCGAATTGATTGACAAGATCTCATCATATACTTGTGACTTTTTTTTTCAAAATCGACCTGTACTTGTTAAGTAAGTCTGCAGATCTCCTACTCTTAATGTCATTAGTGCCAATCTGTATCGCCTTTTGTGCCCTTAACTGATGATATTTGCTCTACAGCATCATCAACTTTTACCTCTGGCAGACACACCCTCATCCTATTCCCCCTAACCTTTTTGCACAATATGTTTCCTGTCTCCCTGACAATTGAGTCACTGACAATAACTACCTTTGTGGGACCAGCACATTCTGCCCTGAAAATTGCCACTGTGTTGCCTGATGCACAAGAGTGAGTGGCATTGAGTTGGGTAGCTGAGAGCTTAAATAGCCCCCATTTTAATTCTTTCAAGGGTATCTACCCTACTCTTCAAACTCTCATAGTTGCTCATTAGAATGCTGAGTTGGCACCTAATTTCTTGATACTCTCTGCACCTAGCACTCAAAGACATCCTCCTTGGCTAGATCATGTCGTATTCCAGAAAGGTCTGCAAACATTTCACATGTTCCTCATTTTTTTAGGCTGTGATGCATTGGAGAACCACAGGAGTGCTGTGGCTTGGGGAAAAACCAAAGAATAACTTTGGTTTTTCCCCAAGCCACAGCACTCCTGCTACTTTGTGCACATTGCTTTGCTGCTCTAGTCTGGGGTATGATTTCTATTTAAATACAATTTAAATAATTAACAATGAAAAGTAATATGGTTAATAAATTTAATTGATTAATCGACTATACTAGGCTATACTAGACTATACAATACTATGCTATACTATGCTGTACTCGACTATACAGCACTATACTATGCTGTACTTGACTATACAGCACTACTATGCTGTACTTGACTATACGGCGCCTCCGTAGCCAGGTGGGAAGGAGCAGCAGTGCCTAGCACGTGCTTCTTGATTAGACTCGGGTTCGAGCCTGTTACCACCAAATACGGAGGATGCAGAAAGGTCAGGGAATGACCACTGCATATCCCCGGGGCAATATGGCCTTAGTTGCTAATGCTCCTAAAAATCAAATAACAAACAAACAAACTTGACTATACAGCGCTATACTTGACTATACAATACTATCCTAAGCTAATGCATTGATACGTATTATGCTATCTAGTTGTACGTTATACCTTATGTTATCAAGTTACACTATACTATAACGATCACAATGTTAAATTAATTACATCCCTAGCCAAATACAAAAGATATATGACCAAAAATGATTAAAACCTTCAAACTACTTATTTATTAAAATTCAAACTCTACTATTCTTCTATACTACTGGTTATGTGCTATGAGTAGCGAGTCGTCACTTACAAAATCACTTGCTAAATTTTAAAAATAAGCTAATGAATGCTATTTGTAAAACACAAATTAATACGTTAATTAATCAAAATACAATAAAATTTCTAAGAAAACCTATCCGTATGTAAAGACTCTTTTTTTGTCCTGGAAATTATCAGTCATATTCTGGTCCATGGGCTGTAAGCTTTTTTCATTGGTGGAAAGAAGGTGGCATTTCTCATTTTCCATCTGCACCATCTTAATCAAGGTTGTCTGGGTTACTTGGAACATTGTGAATGGCCTGCATTGCCTTCTCTGCTAAGTCATTCTTGATGACATAAATCTTTACTGCAGGAAAGAAATGTTGGCAGACTCCCCACGAGAATTATACCTGGTTTTTCCATTCTTTAACCCACAAATTTTACTTTACATATTTACAAAATTTTGCTAGCTACTTAGTTCACTGATATTTGTATTTTTATATTGTATACAATATTGTATTTTCATGAGATTTTGTCATAATGTTGATTCTTCTCAATGTTTCTTTCTGTTCTTCATGACAGTGTTTTCAGAAACAGTATTACATTTATGGATCTTGATATTGTCACAAAAATATTTTATTTATTTTTTTTTTCATTGAAGATTTTGAAGGATATCAGAAATTTGGATCTATACAACCAGCGTGTGGGAGTTACATTATTTTGTATTTAATATACTCGGTTCACATGGATATTTTGATTGCTCTAATTTATTTTTTATTAGTTGTTAATTTTATTAATAATATTTTTCCTATACATTGCATTTTTAAAATATTGACTAACTGAGTGACTGACAAATTTTATTATTTTTTTAATCAATCAGTGAGAGTCAAGCAATAGCACTTCTAAAAAATGACAAAGTAGGAATGGGGTAAGTTGCATTTAACTTTTAGATTTATTATAAATTTATGCAGCTCTTAAAAATCTCAGTAAATGTTTACTTGGTACTTAAAATGAATTTTGATAAGTAAACTGTGTTATTTGAAGATAATAATGCACTCAAACCTATGTTAGTTTAATAATGGAGTCAAATGCTTCATGATATTTTCTTACCACTTCTTCAGTGATTGCAAAGACAGTAACTGAGGGTTATTACTTTGTAACTCTTAAAATTCTAGTAGAATTAGATTTATAAAAAAAAAATTATTATTTCAATATTTGCTATTTTGATATAATTATAAACATCAATCAATTATTTTTCCTTTTCCTTTGCAACTTCATTCATTAAACTGTCTTTGTAATTCGGCCTTTAATTTCTTATAATTTAATGTCTCACTTAGGTTTTTTCACCTTCTCTCCCTGTCATCCATCCCTAATACTTTTCTTTCTTTCTATCCTCTTTCCCTACTTGTTTGGCACCTTGTGCTCACTACATTTTCATTTGTCAGTTCTTTCTTTCATCTAATTATTCTAATTTTGCTTATATATATATACACACACACACTGTAGTTTTCTTAATTTCATTCACCACCAAATACGGAGCATGCGGAAAGGTCAGGGAATGACCACCGCATATCTCGGAGCAATATGGCCTTAGTTCCTAATGCTCCTAAAAACCAAACAACTAACTAAATTTCATTGTCAGGTGGTTTGGTGGACAGGAGTCTAAGGGATTATATTTATAATCTTGATATCAGAGTTTACTTGTGCTCTGTAGATAACATTACTGCAGATATTAGTGGATAATGGTGTTGGGGGTTAATGCACATTTTTGAAAACAGCATTTTAAAACCTATATATTTAAAATAGCATAAGATAAAATTAAATAAATAAACTGTTGTGTTGTTAGAAAACTTTACCGGCCAAGATCTGTTTCTAGGGTTGTTGGTAGGGATTGATCTAGGTTGCAGTGCACTCAATAGTTGGTGGGGGGGGATTGTTTGGTTGTAGGATTGGTTGCGATTAAGAAGTTTAAACTTATTTTTAATTTTTGTTAGGGGTCTGTTGTGTGTATGTGGCTGTTTTCAAGCTGAATTCGTTTGTTGTGGTAATGTTGTCCATGGCTCCTAGGCTCCGGGTGCCAAGCGATTTCTAGTGCATTTCTAAAAGCGATTTCTGCAAAGAGCATTTGAGGGAACAGATTCTATTTTTTGTTTCAAAAACCATTTCTTGATTTTATTTGTATATCAGAGTAGCACTTTTGCTCTACAAGAAGTAGGCAGAGGCCCAGAAAGGGAACCCACCTTTCTGTTTCTTTTTTTTTTTTTTTAAATACTAATTTACTAACTCAGCCGCTTGGTCACCTCGTGGCACTGCTCCTGCCTCCCTGTACTGGCAGGGCCAGTAACCTGGGTTATAAAAATTAACCCCCAGGGCCAAAAGGAGCCATCATGAATTCTACAAATTTTCCACCCTTAGAGCCTTCAAACTCAAGGCAAAGAATCCTGTCATGATAACAATAGTCAACCTAAAAGGCTTTGAACAGAAGCACACTGTCCAGACATTCCTAATTTTTGGTGATACACTCTCTGCCCACCCATCCTGTGGGTAAGTTATCTCCATTCATGGTTCAAAGACATCTGGAATCTATTGCAGGATCACCAAAAATGGTAAAGCAACTACAATCCGGAGATCTCCTGATTGAAACAGCCACCGCCAAGCAATCGGAGTGGCTATTAAAGATAACGACATTTGGTGGGTTGCCAGTATCTGTTATTCCCCACAATACCTTAAATTCATCAAAAGGCATCATCACAGAATGGGACTTAATTACAGTGTCTGAGGAGGAATTAGTTCAAGAACTTAGCAATCAAAAGTAATCAGTGCTAAAAGAATGACAAAAAAAGATGGAAATCTCATTCCAACTTGTTCCATCATTTTAAGTTGTTGTACTCCTGATTTGCCATCCTCAGTAAAAGCTGGATATTTAAACTGCCGAATTCGCCCATACATTCCGAATCCTATTCGCTGTTTTAAATGCCAGAAATGTGGCCATTCACAGCTGGCATGCAGAGGTGATGCCATCTGTCCTATTTGTGGATCAAAAGATCATACACAAGCAGATTGTCCAGCCGCAGTTCCCATTTGCCCCAACTGCAAAGGCAGTCACCCTGCCTTTTCGAAATCATGTGAAATGTGGGAAACAGGTAGAAAAATACAAAGCAGAACATAAAGTCACATATCCTGAGGCACGAAGACAAATAATGTTAACCATGCCTAGTCCATCTTATGCCTCTCAAACCCGAAGTTTTCATACAGCTGCAATTCAAACAGATGTGTCAATACTGCCCAACGTCTCACTAGCTAATTGGGTTAAGGCAGTTTTATCAACCACTGGAAAAGATATTCTAAAACTAAAACAAGCAATGCCACCAACACCCCAGTTAGTATCCCAACTGATACTCTGACAGTCTCAAATGACACAAAAAAAATTGAAATCTAATAAAAACTGTAAGGAAACTGATCCACCCACCAACACTATGTAAGTGGATATACACCCAAATTATGAAGAACCTATCCTAGAACTCCATGCCAATGACACTGGATACCGGACATCCCTTATTCCAAAAAAAAAATACTGGAAAAAATGTCCTGCATACAAAAAACAGTCAGATGAATCATCTTCAGCCAAACCAAAATAATGCCTAACATCATACAGTAGAACTGTAGAGGACTAAGCAACCATTCTGATGATTTAAGAGATTTAATCTCTCAGTTTAATCCCATAGGTATATGCCTACAGGAAACATTCTTGTCACCCCAAGTTTTTCCGAAATTCTCAAATTATATGATATACAGACGAGATAGGAGCCCAGAGTCTCCTGCCTGTGGAGGAGTAGCCATTCTTGTAAATTCTAACATACCATCCAGACCAATCCAATTAAGAACCGCCCTAGAAGCTGTGGCAGCTTGGATTGCATTTGGTATTTCAGTTACCATTATTTTGATTTATGGTAACTGGGGGGGGGGCTGTCATTTGCCATATAATAACAGAGGATCTCGCTATGAAAAAGGTTTGTTTGTTTGGTTTTTAGGAGCATTAGCAACTAAGGCCATATTGCTCCGGGATATGCGGTGGTCATTCCTTGACCTTTCCGCATCCTCCGTATTTGGTGGTGACGGGCTCGAACCCCGGTCTAATCAAGAAGCGTGTGCTACGCACTGCTGCTCCTTCCCACCTGGCTACGGAGGCGCCTATGAAAAAGGTATCAGCACAATGAATTCCAAAGTTGTTGACAGCAGATCGAAAATGCACAAGTATTGTCAAGTCAGGTGACATGCATTGTTTTCAAGCAGATCCGGCAAATTTCCTCTCAAGATGAGACACGAATGAGACATGGGTCTATCACTTTCAGCCAGAGATAAAGAAACAGCCCAAAACAGTGGAAACAACCCTTCTCCCGCTCCAGGGAAAGCCGAATCAATTCCTTCTGCTAGCAAAGGCGATAGCATCAGGTTTTTTGGAGTGCTGATGGAGTGTTGCTAGTCGATTACCTTCAGGAAAGATGGATAGTCACAGGGCTATATTATGCAAACCTTGTGATGTGTTTGTACGAAAACATCAAAAACAAATGCTGATGAAAACTTAGAAAAGGATTCTTGTTCCACCAGGGCAACATGCCTCCTCACAAGTCTGTCATTGCCATGGCTGCACTGCACGAGTGCAGCTTTTGAAATCTTGGACCATCCCCCCAATTCACCAGATATAGCACCATTGGACTTTCACTATCTCACTGTTGTAATTTGGTGAGAAAGAGTTTCTCTGTCATTTTTCAAAAACTGAGATTTTCTCTATCTTTTTCTTTTCACAAAAAAAAACTATTTTAAAATTGCAAGTTTTTTAAAATTTATAAATTTTTGTCTATTTTATTAATGAATTAGTTGTAAGATGATTTTCTACATTACAAAGTAGAAATGGTGTATAACAGTTGTCTATAATGTGCAGCCATATTTCATAGTACTTGCGTAGTGCGAAGCTAATTAATATTATCTTTCAGTAAGATGTGAAAAAAATGATTCATAATTTCAGAAGACATGTACACAAGATTTTCTGTGTTGTAAAATCAGAAAAAGGCAACACGTTTGTGTTGCATACTGTTTGTTGATGTGATTTTTAAGTTTCCAGTGGCAGGAAACATGATGTAATCAGATATTAGCAAATAAATATGCATAACGACAGTGTGCATAAAGAAAGAAATGGATGGTTTAAATAATGGTGTCAGACCATGAAATATACCTAATATTTTTTTGCTGTAGAACATGATCTTCCTCCGAATTTTGCCAATCATGCAGGTGCATTATTCAAAAATGTGTTTCTCAATAGCAAAATAGCAAAAAAAATACAAAGTTTTCAAAGTGTTTTGTTTGTAATTAAGGCAGTCTCCAGGGTTCCCCTATAAGCCACTGTAGCATCTGTAAGGCAGAATCCAATGCCAGCAGATGTGTGTGTGTTTAGTGTTGAAATGTTTGTATGTGTTGTATTTTTTGTTGAGTGGCAGCACTGTGTTTGCAGCCAGGGTGAATAGGACACCTGGTCACCTGCCCCCTGACTCCCATCCCTTGCCATGTGTAGGTGCACCAGGGACTACTATCTGGAAAATTTCACTAACTGAGGTTTCCAGCCGAGTTGGAAACCTCAAGGAATAAATAAGAACAGGAGAAGGAACATAGTAGGAGAAGTAGAGGATTTGGTGAGGGAGGAAAGAGATGTAGGGGAAGAAGAAAGAGACATTCCCAGAAACTAAGTGAGAAGTACAATACTGCAAAAAGAATATAGAATAGAAGATTACTAGTGCAAACAAAACAATAGAGTTGTGGAAGAACAAAAACAACAGGCATTCTTAGTGAAATTTCAAGGATAGGGAAAGAAGAGGTAGTGATAGTTCTGAAAATTGGGCCATTTTTGATTGCTGAAGATGTTAATCAAAGTGATTCCAAGTTATATCCCTTTGGTTGTGACATTTTGTAAAAAAAAAAAAAAAAAAAAAAACACCGTATCAAATCAAAAGCAGCTTATTCTTTGTGTCAGAATTGAAAGCACTTAGGATTCCTTTAAAAAAAAAAAAAAAACTGTCTAGCACTTTAGTGTTGAAATTCCAACAAGGTCTAAACACCAGAGCAGCAGTGGTACTCTGGTTTTTAAATTTTTAAAAATAGAAGAATGAGCACTGAGCAATAATAGATTATCCTTCTTATATTATTAATTTGTGTGCAAAAAAGGGAGTTGCATGCCTTCCTTTCAAAGTGAATGAATACTTTGTAGGCATTTACTACAATCTAGAGCAGCGATTTTCAGCCGGTGTGCCACGAAGGGTTTGCAGCTGTGCCGTGGAGTTTGGGGGAAGGTAGAAAAGAAGTGAGAAAAAAACTGGGGAATAAAAATTTATCGAGGTATATTTTTCATGAAAGGCCAATAAGAATGAAAACAATAACAGTTTAATAAAAAAAATAAATAAAAAATCCATTAACAATAAAAGTTAAAAAAATATATAAAAAAAATTATTATAGTAAAATTCCAAGAACTTCCGTCCCTGTCATTCGAGATCCCAAAATATCTCTGCAATGTACTTTTTCCACTCCACCTTTCACCATTGTCAAGCCACCAGTGTCAGTCTTCAGTCAGCTGTTGTTCGCATTGGCTGTGTTATTCCGTGTGAGTTTGCACTAATGCATTTTTGTTTTAATTATTTTGTTATTTCTGAATTTAATTGATTTTTATTTTTTTTTAGGAATTATTAGACCTGGACAGATTTCTAATTAAAAAACTTAAGTCAGATGATGACAATGAATCAAGTGTAGCTGGCACTAGTTCTGGTAGTATAACATATGGTGCAGTTAGTATTGGTTCTAAAACTGTTGTGCACCAGTGTAATGATGACTATTTGTCTTTTGGATTCTTTTCATCTGGAGAAGAGCAGCCACATCCTAAGTGTGTTTGTGGTGAGAAACTGGCAAACCAAGCTATGGTTCCAAGTTAGCTGAAAAGACACCTTCACAAAAAGCACTCGTATTTATGTGAGAAACCAATTGAATATTTTAAAAAGCTTATAGCTGATCAAACACGCCAGGCTGAACATTGGACCAAAAATCACAACTGTTTCTGACAAAGCTCAAGAAGCAAGCTATGCTGTTGCCGAAATCATAGCAAAAAAGATGAAATCGCATGCACTTGCTGAGTGAGTAATTTTACCAGCATGCTGTAAAATTGTAAATATTATGTTTGGCGAGGTATATGAAAAAGATATTTTGAAAATCCCCATGTCTGATAACACTATTAGTCGGCATATACCAGACATGTCTCAAGACATTGAGTCACAAGTGATAGCTAACATTAACGAAGCCGATTTTTTTTGTCATCCAGTTGGACGAGTCAACTGACATCACTGGAAAAGCTCAACTGCTAGCATTCAGCAAGTTTGTTTGTAATGGAGACATCATTGAACAATTTTTATTTTGCAAACCACTTCCAGAAACAACAAAAGGCCAAGACATCCTTGATGTTATCCATAGTTATTTCAGTTCTCACGATTTGTCATGGAAATCATGCATCAGCATCTGCACCGATGGTGCTCCCTCTATGTTGGAAAACCTTGAAAGGATTCGTTGCACTGGCCAAGCAAAAGAGCCCAAGCAAAAGTTTTTACACACTGTTTCCTGCATGGAGAGGCCCTCATTTCAAAATCAGTAGTACCTGAGCTCCAAAAAGTACTGGATGAGACAATCAAAATGGTTAACTACATCAAGAGTAGACCATTAAAATCGAGGTTGTTTTCAGCACTGTGTTCTGCCATGGCAGCTGCACACATATAACTCCTGCATATGGAAGTGAGGTGGCTATCTTGAGGGTGGGTACTTTTAAGGTTCTATGAACTGAGGGAAGTGCTTATAATTTTTTTTGTCTGAAGAGTCTGAGCTAACTGACCTGCTTAGTGATGAGACATGGTACAATAAAGTTGCTTTCCTAGCTAACATTTCCCAAGCCTTGAATACTGTTAACAAGAGTATTCAGGGAAAGGATGAAAATATTCTTACCTGTACTGACAAAATTTACTCTTTTAAGGAAAAATTAACATCGTGGGGAGCCAGAATCAAAAGAGAGAACAAAGTCAAAATGTTTGAGCTGACAAAAAGTTGCAAACTGGACAAAAACCTTGCCGATTCAAATCTACAAAGTTTGTCACTGCTAAGTAAAAACATTGAAAAGTATTTCCTGTCACTTGATGTATCTTCCTTGGACTGGGTAAGAAATCCGTTTGTTTTAAGTGCATTGGAATCAGCAGAGGTTAACTGTTGCAGAAGAAGATGAGTTGACGGAAATAAGAAACAACAGAAGACTGAAACTAAAGCACTTATCAACAGATTTGCCCTCGTGCTGGTTATCTCTCCAACAGGAGTACCCCATTATCACAAAGAAGGCGATTGAAGCACTCCTTCCTTTCTCTACATCGTATCTATGTGAGGCTGGCTTTTCTGCTACGAACACAATGAATAGGTCGCGGCTTCAAACATTGGAGGAGGATTTGAGGGTATGCTTATCAACCATCCGACCTCGGGGTGCCTCCATAGCCAGGTGGGCAGGAGCAGCAGTGTGTAGCACACGCTTCTTGATTAGACCAGGGTTCGAGCCCGTGACCACCAAATATGGAGGATGCAGAAAGATCAGGGAATGACCACTGCATATCTCCGGAGCAATATGGCCTTAGTTGCTAATGCTCCTAAAAACCAAATAACAAACAAACTAACATCCGACCTCGGACAAGAGACATCACCAAGCACAGGTTTCCCACTGATATTTTTATATAAATGATATTTTAATGATATTTTTTTTATAAATAGCATCTCTTTCAATGATATCTTATTTCAATAATTGGAATAATAACAAATATGAACATAAATTTTAAAAATAAATCTTTTGAAATCCAGATCAGTATTATTTTAAAAAATAACACAATGATTAGAATTTTAGCTATTGAACTTTTAAACACGATCTTAATGCGCATTTTTTTAAGTGATAAAATCTCTGATGGTGTGCCTTGACAATTTTAACACTTGCTCAGTGTGCTGGAAGTTGAAAAAGTTTGAAAATCGCCGGTATGCCGTTCCGCTGCGTACCGTCACAAAAAAAGCACTGGGTATGTAGCAATCCATCTTTATGGTTATACTATCCAATAATTAGTGGAGGTCCTTAGCAGAGATAATAGTGGATAGTTAGTGGAGGTCCTTAGCAGAGATAATATGGCTGTTATTGACTTATTCAGGATTCCAGATACACTACCCTCCAGAAAAGTTTCCAGACACTCCTGTTTTCATAGCCCATTGACCTTTCTGGATAAAAAAAAAAAAAAAAAAAAGTGACTCGGACTGTAATGAAGGCATATGAGCCACACGCTCACAGAATCTAGTTGATTGATTTTGAGAGGGGGTGTTATTGTTGCATTTCACATTGCTGGCTTGATCCAAGCAGTTGCTGACAGCCTACAAAATCAAGAGGTTGATTATGGGTGATTTCATCTTGAAATGAAAATGTGGCAGCACTAGCGATGCACAGAGAGATCTTGTCATTCACCTTACATGGTTAGAGGCTTGGAAGGATACTGCCACCTTTGTTAGATATGCTTGCAAAACATCAACCAGGAATTTACGACATGATCAGGACTCTGAGTTATGTACGACGTGGTTATATGGAGTTCCACAGCCTCAATTTCCATGGGAGAGTGGTGATGCATAAACCAAATATCAGCAATTGCAATCAGCAGTTTTGCCATTTTTTGGCAAAATTAATGCTGTAATTAGTATAATTAGTCCATAGAGCAATAGAAATTGGTTATGATGAGGGATGAATCTTGCTACATCCTATTCTGATTAGAATGTAGCAAGATTCATCCCTCCAGGTATGGGTGTGGGTGCAAAGGATGCCTGGTGAACAGCTGTTGCTTGAGTGCATTGTGAAAACAATGAGGTGAGGTTCCCAAACAGCCACAAACATTGACATTCTTAACATATGGGATAGTTTGAAGCTCCCAGTGACGTGGCAGTGTTTTGTTACACACCCTTGTTTGTTTCAACAGAGTAGTGTGAATCAGATATGTGTCTGGGTATAATTTTTGGAGGGTATAGTAGTATATACAGATATTTGGGACATGAATTTTTGACATGGGGGGGAAAAACATTTTGAAAGTATTTGTGTAACAAAATAGAACATTATGAAATTATGCTTGTTTTAGTTAATTTATATCATTGTATTCTTAATACAACCCAAAGGTCGCGGGTTCGAATCCTGCCTCGGGCTTGGATCAAAGTACTGCAAAAACCTTGGGAAGTGCATTATGGCCACAGAAGCCGATGCGCCATGAACTACCAAAAAATACAATAAAACAAAATCCGATTTTAAAACTGTTGCATCTTTTTTGCAAATACTATGCAATGCTATGCTACAGTGTCTTTTGTTAAAAGTAAATTAAATTTAAATTAGATTTAAGTTAAGGCACCTCTGAAGCCAGGTGGGCAGGAGCAGCAGTGCGTAGCATATGCTTCTTGATTAGACCAGGGTTCAAGCCTGTGAACACCAAATACAGAAATGTGGAAAGGTCAGGGAATGACCACCTCATATCCCCGGAGCAATATGGCCTTAGCTGCTAATGCTCCTAAAAACCAAATAACAACAATAACAACAACAATTTAAGTTAAATTAAATTTAAAATTAAAAGTAAAGTAAATTCTCTGTACTATATCCTGAAAATGTATGTGATCAGATTTCTTTATTATTAGAGATGCCAGCGGGGAAATATTGAACAATATGGGAACAATGGAATATCACCAAGTTACCAGACAACTGAGTGTTAGTTTCAGAAATATGGTAGGTAATTGAATTAAATTTTTGGTGTTTGTTAGGATTCTTTAAGTTTTGCATAAAAGGATGTTTAATGTACATTTGTTGTAATATGTTATTTCTGCTTATTTGTGGAAAGCTATTTTATTGGAAGTTTTATTTGTTGATATCAAAATTAAGCCCCCTTATTTCAACTTGTCAATCAGCAAATGGTTTTCTTTTTTCTTTCCTGTCTGATTTAAAAAAAACAAAAGAATAAATTTCAGTTCATATGTACAGCCTAACATAAAAAAAAACCCACAATAGCCTGGTGTTGTTCATAATGATAGAGATTATTAAGAAATAGCTAAAAATGTTTAACATGTAATATTGTACCCAGTTTCTGTACCAGAACACACACACACACACACACACACACACACACACACACACACACACACACACACACACACACACACACACACACACGGAGACATAGAAGAACATAGCATTACGGATTTTTTGAGCGCAACCTGTGCCCTTTGTTGACATTGAAATGACAGTGACTGTTACAATAGCCATAGAGAAACATGAATACAATTTATCAGCCATATAGTTCTCACTAGCCAGTGGTCAGAAGTTGGAGTGTAGTGTGGAGAGAAACTGAAAAAGAGACATGACTCTGTTCTTGTTTGACTAACAGAATGTAGCATATTATAATAGTTTGAGAGTTGAGTCTGGAACTTTGGGTAAAAGATAAGGGAGCAGGGAGGGATTGTAGAGGCTCTTACAGCAATTTAGTTCATATTAGTGACAGTCAAAAAATTTTTCACTGAAGTCTCCCTCTACAGCAGTTGGGAATAATGACCAAAACCTTCATGTATCATAAACTGAATATCAGTGGCATTATCTTCTTTCATTGCATTATGGATCCTATTTTGGTTGTTATATCCAGCTGTTTTTAGTATTGATCGAGGAACTCTGACTATTGTGCAGGTGTTCTGGATTGTAGGGGGTCTCTAGTACGACCTGGGATTCATACTTGTAATATGGTACACTTTCTCTGGTCAACTGGTATTTTTGTGCTAGCTTCTGATGTTAACATGGTGACCTGATCATGCCTATGGGGTAATACTACGTCTGGGTGATAATCTTGCATCCTGCAGTAATGTGCCAGATTGTTTCTGGGGGTTAGTGCCATCATCAGCATATGTAATCTATCACTCCGGGGTTCTTGGCTATGTATTTCCTCTAGTTCCTGATGTTGATTACTTGGTCGTAGATGGCAAGTATGAAACCTTCAATCTCAGGGAAGAGCTTCCCACTCAAGAGCCATATGTTGGAAGCCATCATATCTATATATAGTGTTGATGATAGAGGTCATTGTAGTGTCTGCCATGGAGTGCCTTGTCCATCTTTCTATGTGTTGCTTCTGTCTGTGTATGTGTGGTCTCCTTGTTGAGGTTGAGCAGTGTGTGCCATTTGTCTGTCTTCCTTACGGCTTGTTGGATTGGCACCTTGTTTTCCTGAAATAATCCCTCTGGTTCTTAATTGCATTCAGAGAGGTAGAGCCAGTCAATACTGGCTCTCTTTCTTTCTGGGCTGTGGTTAGTCTCGTGGTGGCTGACTTTGGGTGGTGTTGGTAGTTCTTGGTCATCATTATCTTGGTGGATCTCGTAATCTTCTTTGCCTCGGTGTTGGTCCAATCTGTGATCCTGAAGGAGTATGTCAGTACTGTTACTGCATAGATGTTTATGGCTATGACCATGTTCCTGTCATTCAGCTTTGATCTTAGCAGGCTTCTTAGTTGCTAATGAAATTTCTCTGTGAGGCAGATTTTGATCTCTCAGTATTCTAGCTGTTGAGCCTACATCATCTCCAGATATTTGTATGTCTCTCCCTCTATCATGGTTTCTATCTCTTCACTGTTCTTCAGGTGGTAATTTTGGCTGACTGGATTTTCCTGATGCAGTCCATGCATCTTGCATTTGTCTAGGCAAAATTGCATCTTGATGTCAGTGCTGAATTCTTAGGTGATCCAGAGTAGTTGTTGGAGTTGATTTTAAGTTTCAGCATAGAGTTTGATGTCTTCTTTGTACCTTAAATATGACGGTGTACAGGTTCTTCCTTTCTTCTTTAGGGTATACTTGCTGTTGTTGAGCATATTGGACAGTAGATTGAGTGTTTGGCAGAACCACAGTAGGCTCAGGGAATCTCTCTGGAAAATTCCTCTTCTAATCACAACCAGACTGGTCATGATGTTTTCGACCTTGTTTTTGACCCAATGTATTTTACTAAACTGCTAGTTACATAGGAACCATATAGCACAAAGATTACAGATTATATTTCAGTAATTCTGTTAGTTTTCTGTGGTATAGTTGCCTTCTGTTCAGAAGAAAGCATATTCCCCTTTGCTTCGTTATCCCTAAGGTATCATGGTAATTAGTGCAACTCTATGGTATACTGTTTGAGGTGTGGGAGGCTTCAAATTTGTGCTACATCGAAAAGGTGTGAGTTGATTATGCTATTTCACGTATTCTATGGTCTGTACTGTTTTGTTTGATTCAGATGGAAGGGAAGCTTTATCTAAGATTGGTGAGGGGACATGCACATATTTTCCTTAATACAACTCCACAAATTACTCCAAATTTAGTGCGATGCCATGTTTGTATGGCATATCACTGTGAATAAAAGTTTTTAATTAACTAATGTATTGCAACAACCTGCAGCTAAAAGAAGCTGAAAATTTTCATGTTTTAATTTCGTACTTTTTTGTTTCTGAGCCATCTTGATTCTTTAGTTCAATCATTTTGCTTTAAAATCTTTTTCTCTTTATCACCCCCCCCCCCCCCCACTGTTATTTGTGTTATCGGGATCCAGAATACTTTGCATTTTTTTTTTTCAAATAAATGCAAGTAAATGAAATTATTATCCATCCCATTTTGGTCACTAACAGTTTTG
Organism: Mastigoproctus giganteus; assembly: GCF_048544385.1. Classification (NCBI taxonomy): domain Eukaryota; kingdom Metazoa; phylum Arthropoda; class Arachnida; order Uropygi; family Thelyphonidae; genus Mastigoproctus; species Mastigoproctus giganteus. The sequence goes on from NC_143575.1 coordinate 210,687,094, forward strand.
ATTTGTTCACAAATCGTATTAAACTTGAGAACTTTGCCATTGTGGGGTTTTGCCCCAGGAAGTCTAAAAATTATTAATGACCCAAGAGCAGAGCCAGTGGGCTTCACTGGCTCTGCTTTTGGATTGGGGTAAATAAAATATATACAAAGATCAGGATCTTTATGTATTTACTACATATTTGTACTGAAGGAAACCACAAGCTTTTGTTACACTGGCAAAAAAAAAAAAAAAACCAGCAAAGTAGATAACAAAACAAAAATTATATGATTCCCTCCTCACACAGGTAAGTAACTAGTTGACCTTTGAATTTATCCAAACTGTCAGCCTCAACTACCTGCAAGGGCAACATGTTCCAGCTGTCAACAACTTGCTGGCTAAAAGAAAACTTCCTATAGTCCAATCTAAACCTCAAGCCCTTTTATTTGAATTTATGACCCTCTGATTCTGGAATTCTTTAGGACATCGTGTATAGCGTTAATTGTAATGCAATACTGGGGATTTCACCCAGTTCTGCATCAGGCAATGCAATGAATACAAAACACTGTAAAGGATAGATTTATGTAGGTTAGTGAGTGTTAATATGGGGTTGTGTTGTTCATCTGGCCTCTTGACATAGGGGCTTGTGTTTTCACACATAAACCTCTGGTTTACTGTCCAGTGCCACGAGGAGGCAGGCCGGACAGTAGGGCGGGTGAAAGCACTGGTGTGGTGAACTCATTGTACGACATCAAGGGCATGTCATACAGTTTTGACATCAGCTTTTCAGTTACTAACAGGTAAACTGCCCATTAAGTTTGAAATAATATTTAATTACTTGCAGTATTATTAGGCAGAAAGGTCTACCTGCTGTTATTGACCGTCATCATCATCATCAGCCATTTACAATCCACGGCAGAATGAAGCCTCTCCGGCAATTTTCCAGTTCCTTTTATTTTGTGCAATGGCCATCCATTTACTACCCATGAACTCTTGAATTTCATCTGTTCATTTCCATTGTTGTCTTCCAGGTTTTCTTTTAGCTCCTTTTGGGTACCATTCTATTATTTTCTTAGTCATCTGTCATCATTTGAGCTGTGTGTCTTGCCCAAGCCCATTTCAGTCCTTTAGTTTTGATAAGAATATCCTTTACTTGTGTTTGCTGTCCAGTCCATGTGTTTCTCTTCTTATCTAACAGTCTGATTCCCAATATAATTTGTTCCATTCTTCTCTGTGTAGTTCTCATCTTCTCTTCCATTCTTTTGGTGAGTGTGCCCAAGTTTCACTTCCATAAGTCATGGTGGAGAGTATACATTGTTTCATTATTTTACTTTTAAGACAAATTGGGATATTGCTCCTCAGTATGTGATTTTATTTCTTGAATGCTATTTATCCTAGATTTATTCTTCTCTTGACTTCCAGCCATTTATTATTATTCCAGCTAATGACTTGTCCAAGAAGTATATGAATCCACCTTTTCATTTGCTGTTCCTTCAATGATTATATCCCTTTCTCTGGCATACTTGTTCATCATGACTTTTGTTTTAACCATATTTACCTTTAGTCCAAAATCCTTACTAACTCTGCATAACTGATTAAGATTTTCCACTAATTTTTATGGGCTCATGGCTTATGATGAACACAGTGTCATCTGCAAATCATGAATGGTTTAGGTACTCTCCATTCACATTGACTCCTTTTTGCAACCAGTCCAATCTTCTGAAAGCTTCTTCAAGGGCAGCAGTTAAAAACTTTGGAGATATTGTGTCTCCTTGTCGAGCTCCTTTTTCAATTTTAAATTTGCTACTGTCTTTGTCTAGTCTAATAAAGGAGATGGCATTCTCATATATTTTTTTCAAATTGATAATGCATTGGGAGTCTGTGCCTTCTTTAGTGCCTGAAACATTGCCTTTTTCTGTATGGAGTCAAATGCCTTTTCATAATCCACAAATGTCAGGGATAATGGTGTTTTTTTGTTCATTTGCTTTCTCCATTAGCTGGGATATTACATGAACGTGATTCATAGTTGAGATTTCTGTTCTAAAAACAGCTTGCTCTTTTGGTTGATTCCCATCAAGTATTCTCTCTCTCTCTCTCTCTCTCTCTCTCTCTCTCTCTCTCTCTCTCTCTCTCTCTCTCTCTCTCTCTCTCTCTCTCCCCCCTTTAGTGATGACCCTTGTGAACAACTTGTAGATGTTGGACAAGTTAATTGGTCTATAATTGCCTTTCCTAATGTATTTTGTGAAGTGTCATGTGTCTTCCCCCTAAATTTAACAATGTTACAATTACTTCATCTTCACCTGGGATTTTTTGATCCTTCATTTTCTACTTTATAGGGAAGGATATTGGCTATGTCATATGTGTTGCTAATTTGTGATCCATCTTCCCCACTGCTGGTATTGGTTTACAGCAGATTTCCACTTGATATATTTGTAAGTGGTTCATTTCTTCTTGTTTCAGCCTTTTGTAATACTTTATAGTAGTAGTCTTCTGCAGAGGTGTATTGCTAAAAATAATAGTACCAGGACGCTCGTCGATTAACTACAAATAGTTACCTACGGTCTTTATTTGCAAAAATAAATAAGTCAAAGATTAGAATATTTGTTCAGTATTTATTTATAACTATTAAATAAAAATTTCAAAAGTAAAAAACAAAGACAAAAAATTCAAAAAAATCGGAAAAGAAAAAGCTAAAACAAAAACTCCAAAATAATATAAAAAATACTCTTCAGAAGAATCATAGAAATTCCCATACAGGATCGATTATGCATTCTTGTGTGATTGCCCTTTTTGTTTGTTGGTCAACAGCAGAACGATGAAACCACAACCAAGTTCGGACATAAAAATTTGGATTCCATAATTCTAATGGTGGACCATGTTAGTTTAATAAACAAGAAACTTGCCATTGTTGGATCTCTTTATCTAACACATTGTACTTTAGTAAGAAATGTTCAAGTTTCATTGCGAAATTTATATTTTTGTTTTTAAATAAATTTTTAAAGAAATCTATTAATTTTAAAGATTACTATTAACATATATTTTTAGTAGCAATGTGTAAAATGGATATTATTTCTCCCTCCCCTTTGATTATGCCATTGTTTCATAATATTAGGTGTATAAATTTAATGATTTTCTATTATGACATTTTGAAAAAAGTACCAGAACGTTGTTCCAGTGCGTTCTGGCTCGAATACACCACTGCTCTTCTGCTGTTTGAATTATGCCTTCTCTGCTATTTATAAGTACACCATCACTATTCTTCAGATTTAGTATCATTTGTCTTTCTGTATTACTGCTCATGACTACTGATTTAAGTCCTTTGTTTTCCCTTAATGCTTATTATTCTTTTCTTGTGTTAAATCTTCTTATGTCCTCTCTGAGTCTCCTTCTAATGGCTTTGATTAACTCACTATACTCAGTTTTTATCCTTGTGAATATTTATCATGTTCTTCATTTGTCGTCTTTGGTTCATCATGACAAGTATTTCTTGACCATAGCATTGAAGTCTCCCATAATGATGACTGTTGTGAGGTTTCTTTTCGTCTAGAAGTCTCTCAGTTTCGCTGTATATTTCTTCAACCTCTACATTATCATGGCTCGACATTGGTGCATGTATCATTATAGCATTTAGTTTGTACCTCTTAGACATCGTGAGTAGCAGTTTTGGCACCCTTGGTGATGTACTTTTGAATTCCAAAATGCTGTTTTTAATATATTTATGGACCAGAAATCCAACTCTACTTTTGCTTTTTTCACTGCTTCCATTGGTTTACAGCAGATTTCCATTTGAAAAATTTGTAAGTGGTTAATTTCTTCTTGTTTCAGCCAAGCTGATGATATTCCAATTCACATTTTCTAATTCCTTTTCCAGCTCTGATATCCTACCTTCACCGATGAGCGATCTTACGTTGTAACATGCCAAGTTTAGTTTCCGTGCATTCACCACTATACACTTAATTTGTTATGCCGCAAGAATTCCACCTTCATTGATTTTAATAATCCCTCTCACCTCAATCAGGTCACCTCTACCTCTGAGTTGCCTAGTTGCCAAGCTCTGTAGCCCATATATTCAGAGTCTTTCCTCATACGGTCATTCTTCTGCTGATCTCACCATTCAAGTTGCCCATCTTTGGATCCTTTAAGAAGCGTGGTCTTTTTTTCAGATGGCCACTAGAGTAATAATGTATCCCACAGCCATCTTTGGTATATAGAAAGCCATTTCCATTAAAGGCTGTGTCAGTAATAAATACTATTGGCATAGAAGAAAAACTCTATTCCAGTTTGCCTTCAGAGAAGTTCTCAGACTTTTGAATTCCTTACTTGAATGGATTTCATATTCATATTCTCAAGGGACTAGACCGCTTCCATTAGTTAACAGTATCACTGACAAAAAGAACTGCTTACTCTCTGCTTAATTAACATCAACACACAGCAACTTTTCAGTGCAATAAATTCATTGGGACTAACATCAACTACATTATCTGATGGTGTAGTCCACTTTGTTGTGCAGTGCTTTAGTCTGTTTATTGTGAGCCCATTACATTGTATTTAACATATTCTGTTTTACTATTTAACATTAAACCTGTCATTTATTTTATTTTACTTTCCGTTTCACCCTGGTCAACATATCTTATACAGAATGAATCCAGAGCGCACAGGCCTCTTTACCTATATATAAATATTTTGACTTATTATTAATCTATATACAAGAAAACAATAACTAAGTTTCATTTTGCAATTTCATAGGAAAAGGAAAATATGTAAATAAGGAATGTGTTGTGCCAATTAACTTATACATATATTACTGAAAACAGAGACGGAAGTTGCTATTAAACCAGCGACTCAAATTTCCCATATCATTAAGCATTTTTAAATTTCAAATGTAAAAGACAGAGGGGACTAATATATGTATATATATTGTATAGTATATGAGGATGTAGATAGTTGCAATACCTTTTAAATTTATTATATGGATTTGTTGCTAAGTGCCATTGCTGTAAAAATATGTACACTAAGACAATAATGCAATATATAATATAGTATGCTAGACTATATGTATTAGCATTAGCGAACAGCAGTGAATAACTGATAGACCTATCTAGTCAAATCTGTGGAGTATACATAGAAAAATTCATGTTAGATTTTTAAATAATATATATAAGCTAATTGCAAAATTTATATTCATATTAATTTACATTAAATTCATATGAAAACACTTGATTTTCATAGCCTGTTCACTAGTATAGATCTCAGTAACTTAAAATTGGCCCTAAATAAACTGTATAAGGAAAATTTGCAGAAAAATACATATGTTAAGTAGTGCATTCCAGTAATTTATGTTGTATTAACTGTTACATAACATACTGAAATGCACTACTTAACCTGTGTGTGTGTTTTTTTCCATAATTATGTATATAATGGGATATCACTTTAGTTAAACCTAAACCTATATCTATACTTATACCTATTTTCCACTGGGGGGGGGGGACAATTCTAGGAGACATGTTCCTCTTCAGGTTCGTGAATGATATTTACGTCCCTGACTGCCTGCCTCTCATTCAAAATTTCAGAATCTATGTCCACAGGAACTTATTTTAGAAAAAAAACTAATGCATTTGATAACTTTGTGAATTAACTGGATTTCAAAATTGACATTGCCACTTCGAAAGATGCATTCAATTGCAGTGTGGCCATCCTTAGTCACTAGTCATCCAATACCTCCAAATCAGTACATGGTAATATCATTCTGTACCAGCATCCCAGAATTGTCTCCATATGTAGTAAAAATTCAACATGTATATCTGACATCTGGATTCTATAACAAAGAGATATTTATAATTTATATCTAAATTATCATTTTACAAAATCTCTAAATATTATCAGCTTTAAAAACTTCTACCTGAACTTATAAGTCTCATATAGTTGGTTGGTTAAATTCAGGTCAAGTATTGAAACTATATATATACACTGTTGTTTGTAGTTTTATGGTGCAAGAGCAGCTTCGGCTATATTGCGCCAAATATATACTGTATATAGCACGCATTGTGCTACCTTGGTGTCTGAAAAACTCATACCCTGGTTAGGAACTACAGTGTATTTATTTCACTTTGTTTTATTCATTTTTCAGGCTTTGCTTCTTTTTCGTCTAATAGCATTACTCTGCCTTTGGTTCTAGTGTCTGCCTAATTTTCACTGATGTATGTTCTCTAAGTTGCCTGAGTTGCATTGGCTTTCGTTTTATTAACTTTTATGTTGTATATATTTATTGATTTCCATTCTTTTCATTACCTCTGGTAATACTTCACTACCTAAGGGATTTTTTTTTTTTTATGAAAACCTCAGACACGAGAGGTATTATAACCTATAGTACTTAATACAGTGCATGGGTTGGAGGTTGGGAAGACGAAAGAAGATATTTGTTGACATTAGACTTGAACTTTTATAGACTAATTTTCAGGAAATACGTATGAAGGAAGATTGTTCCAGAAAACGGCAGTTGAATGAATAAACAAGGAAGATGAAAAGTTGGTTTTGTGAGTTTGAAGTTGGACAGTAAATGGCTGTTGGCTGCACATGTTCAGACTGTTTTGAAAGAGAAAGCGAGAATTATAGAAGCCAATTCAGAACCGTGCCATGGAAATATTTGTAGAAAAGGCATGCAGCAGAAACAGAACGTCAATGAGACAGAGAGTGGAAAGATCCTCTTAGAAATGAGTCATTAATTAACCTAATTGCCCTCTTCTGAATGGAATCTAGAAGTCTGAAAGAGATTTTTGGGGCACTGCCCCAGATGTGGGAACAATATTTCATGCTAGGGCAGATTTCCACAGAGTGAACAACTGTTTGGAAGAAAAGTAATGCCGAGAGCGAAAGAGAAAACCAAGTTTTTTAGATGCAGAGGAAGGAATATTTGTAATGTGCTTGTGCCAAGAGAGATAAGAAGTCAGGATAATCCCCAAAAGAGTTATACGTCTTGCTAGAAATCGGAGTGTCAACAAAGATAAGCATAGGAGCAGAAGAATCCTTTTTGCGAAATATAAGACAGGACTGAGTTTTAGAAGGATTGAAATCCACTAAGTTGTTTTTGCCCCACTGGACAATTACCTGAAGATCGGCATTTAAGGAATTGGTAGTGGATATTTGAGAAGTTGAAGCTGATTGAGCAGGGCAAGGTTTCTCAAACTGGAAAGTGGAAAGAAATGTGCTATCATCGGTAAAACTATGGATAGGATTTCCAGTCAATAGAAGAAGGTCATTAATATACAAAAGGAAAAGAGGGGGTGAAAGAACTGAACCTTGGGGGACACCAGCTCACCCTCAGTGAGCAGTCAGAGAGAAAACTGGATAACCGATTACAAAAAATTGTTGGCAAACCATAAGATGGAAGCTTGTTTAGAAGACCTTTATGCCAGACACAATTGAAAGCTTTTGGGATGTCAAGAGCAACTGCTTGTGTTTCACCGAACGTTTCCATTGAATTTGTCCGTAAATGGGTAACATAAACCAGAATATCACCAGTGGTTCGACATTGAAGGAACCCATACTGGCAATCATTGATCAGACGGAAGATTTCTAGGCAGTTTAAGAGTTGGTGGTTAATTGATTTCTCCTTTACTTTAGAAAGACTACAAGTAATTACAATGGGATGATAATTGGATGGGAGGGATTTGTCACCCTTTTCAGGAACTGGCTGGATATGATCAAATTTCCAAGCACAAGAAAAACACCTTTGGAATAAGAAAGTGAAAAAAGGCAACAAAGAAGAGGAGTAAGTTCAGGAGCACAGGTTTTGAGAACAACTGGAGAAATACCATCATGACCTGGAGCTTTCTTAGCATCAAGATTCATCAAAATCCTTCTGATATCCTTTTGACGTAAGACCACAGGAGGCATTGAATGGAGCGTGTTAGGAATGATGGGAGGTGTTTTACCAAGATCATTAATACAAGAGCTGGAAGAAAAATGGGATGCTAGCAGGTCAGCTTTATCCTTGGCTGAAGTAACAATAGAACCATCTGGTTTTGACAGGTGGGTGCAGAGATGGGTGAAAGTTGCAGCCAATATCTTTGGCAGAGACCAGAATGCTCAGCTACCATTAGGGCAAGAAGCAAGTTTTCTACTCTTAGCCTGTTCAGAATCTAGTTTGGACTGATTAATAACTGCTTTACAATTGTTGCGAGCTCTGGTGTAGACAGAAAATGAAACTGAAGAATTGGAAGCAAGCAAATTACAATATGCAACATTTTTCTCTTGAACAGCCTTAGCACATTTATTGGAAAACCAAGGTTTAGATAAAGGACAAGATATTAAAGTGGAGTGTGGAATAAAGGATTCCATTCCTACAAGAATAATTTCACTGACACGATCTGAGCAAACATTGACATCTGAAGTTTTGAAACAGTAATCCGACGAAGGAAAATAAGAAATTGCGCAGGTCATCCCATTTTGCATTTTTTTTTAATGCCAAACAACACGAGGTTGGAAATAGCTATGAGGTAAAGGCTCCATTGGAGAAGAGACAATGACCAAATTGTGATCTGAGGTGCCTAAAGGCCCACTCACTTCGACCATGTACTTAGATGGGTTGTTTGTGAGAAAAAGATCAAGCGTTTTGACTGTATGGTTATGATTGTCCGGTATTCTGGTAGGTAAAGAACAATCTGTGTTAGGTCACTGGTAAAAGCGGCCTCCATAGCCGAGTGGGCAGGAGCACACGCTCTTTGAATAGACCGGGGTTCAAGCCCCTGACTGCTGAATACGGTCGATCTGCCAACCTGCACTGGACCAGCGTGGCAGATTATGGTCCATTTCCCTCAGCATGAATTGTTGAGGAGGCTTCCATCCTGCAGTGGGTTGATAATGGCTGCACTTTACTTTTACTTTTAATTGCAAAAGCCTCAGCATCTCGATCAGCTGGGTCTTTGTGACTAGAAAACAGAATCCAGCTGGAGTTGTGAACATTAAAATCACAAAGGAAAATTACCTCACTGTTAGGAAAGTTGGACTGTAGAAAGTCAAGTTGCAAAGAGAGGAAGTCAGAGTTCCAAGTGATTAGTGGAGTTGGGAGAATGATAGAGACAACAGATGAATTTGACAGAATTGAGGTAGAGAGAATTTAAGCCAGAGAAGATTGAAAGGAGGAGATTCCAAATTACCAAGCCTCTGACAGGAATATCAGAATGGACATGCACAAGTACCACTTTTGAAGTAAAAGGAATCATACAGTGAATAATTTGGGCAACTGAGATGAGCAGTGGTTGAATCAACCGATAACTGAGATTCTGTCAGAAAAAGTACATGGGGTTTAGCAGACTAAGTGGAAATAGACATAATTGAGATTAGAATTGAGACCACGTATATTTGTGAAATGAACTAGGAAGTGTTTGGGAGGTTTAGATTTTTTTGCACATAAGTTTGCTCTATTAGTTTGACAATTCACAGTGTATTCAATAGTAAGAAAAGTGGGGGGTGGATAGAGTCATTCTTAGGGCTTACAGGGCGCCTCCGTAGCCAGGTGGGAAGGAGCAGCAGTGCGTAGCACACGCTTCTTGATTAGACCGGGGTTCGAGCCAGTCACCACCAAATACGGAGGATGCGGAAAGGTCAGGGAATGACCACCGCATATCCCGGAGCAATATGGCCTTAGTTGCTAATGCTCCTAAAAACCAAATAACAATAACAACAATAACAATTAGGGCTTAGAGTACTGATCAAAATCTTAATACACTCAGTCCTCGTATAACACGTGTTTACACCACACGAATTCGATCATACATGATTTATAAATAGGGGAACGATATTGTAAAGAACTCAAACCGAATTCACTTATTTACGATTCACCTTTGTGTTTACAAAAAATGAAATGGCAGTTGAACGCAGAATCACCCCAACTGAACGCAACACGATATGAATGAAGAGAAGATTCTGAAAATGTATTTGTTTTTTATATCAGTGAAGGTGAAACACATTTCACCATAATAACGTAAAAACCCACACAATTCCAGCTATCGTATTATTGCAAATGCAATTAGATCTACCCGTTTATAATGATTCCACTTGCAGAAACACAACTGGAAATTGTTTTTATTGTTTTATGGTAGTGACCTCCAGAAATATACTTTAGTAAAATGTGAGCTAGTGAGGTGTTAATAGTGTGTCTCTGCCTTTATGGTGTTGTTTTTCAGTTGCTACATGTGTGCAGATTTGTTTATGTGTATCAAGCATGCTCCTCATTTTGTAATTGTGCTTTATTCCCTAAAAATGAGTAAAATACTTAAAAGGTGTGAAAATGAAGCATCCTCGTGAAGACACCACAGATTCAGAGAGAAAAAGAAAAGCTATTTCGATAAACAGAGGTGGACTGGGTCAAAAATTCTTACCCGGGAAAATTTGTAGTGGCCTCATACTAGCGTTTATGGCCAAATTCACACTGGCCTCCAGCCCATCGAGGATTCCCCAGTAAGGCTTATGGCCAGTCTACCTCTGTCGATAGAGAAAAAAAATATGAAATTGTGAAGCGAAATGAATGAACGTGATATTTCATATGTTCTTTCATTGGCCTAAATTCTACATATTAATGTAGAATTTATGTGATAAATATTAATGTGATAAATAAATGCATGTGATATTGCATTTATTTATTTTCAATTTAGGCGTAAAGGCCTACAATGAAAAAAAAAACAACTTTCATAGCAGAAACAACTCAAAGTGTGTGGTGTTTTTTTTTTTTGGCTGATGCTATATAAGCTTGCTTTCTTGCATCATGTGCCTTAGCTAATGCTAATGTTAAAAATCCATTAGATCAAAACAAAAAGAATTGGAAGAGATGGAACGACTGTCGTCTGTTTGGATAGAAGATCAAACAAAGAACTAAGTTTGCTTACGATAGAACCAAAAGCATTAGCAATATTTTATTACGATTATTGTGTTTGATAATGTTCTGGTTACAATTGCGTGTTCAATCTTTGGTGGTCGGCACCTAAACCTATTTTTCCCATAGAACCTGTTATTTGCATTGCACGAGGGTTTCTAGAAACACAACTCCCGTGCTATACGAGGACTGACTGTACCTATATTTCGGTATTTTTAATTTATGAAACTGGGATACCGGTATTCCAAAAACACGTTTTTCTTAATAAATTGTTTTGACAATTAGATGCAGTAAAGTATGGAAAAAACAAGAAATGGCAGTCGAATGCAGAATCACCCCATACTACCTGTTTATAACAGATTCCATAGAGTCCATAATTATGTAATTACTTGAATTCATGTTTTAAATAAACTTTTATTGCAATAATACTTATTGTTACTACACAGTTTAGTTATGTTTAAACATCCACACTACCTGTCTGAATAAAGTGAGCTCTTAAGAAACATAAGCAATCAATAGTATAATCATTTAAGATGGATCTGATTTTGGTACTTATTTGATTAGCGACAGAAAACACCCTTTCGGATTCTATTCTGGTACTATTGTACTGAGATGATCATAGATTATCTCAGGCCATATTTTATAGGCTTTGAATTTTTTTAGCAAAAATAGTTAAAAGTATTTCATTAATTTCCGACTCAAGTTTATCTTTTAAAATCTCATTGACATCAGGCCATTTCTTATTTTGGAAAGAATTTGTGGAACACTGATGTTCTGTTGTTGACAATTAGGTGCAATAAAGTAAGGGAAAAAATGAGTCCTGTAATTGCTTGAATTCATGTTTTAAATAAACTTTATTGCAATAATAAATATTCTTAAAAAAATCATTAAAAATACAGTTATTCTATAAACAAAAAAATACCTATTATTACTGCAAAGTTTAGTTAAGTTTAAGCCTCCACACTACCTGTCCGAATAAAGTGAGCTCTTAAGAAACATAAGCAATCAATAGTATGATCGATTAAAATGGATCTGATCTTATTGTTTAAAATGGATTTAAAATGAAAGACATTTTATTAAGCGAAGTATAATTTTCACTATAGTGTCTTTACTGAGCCTGGGAGAGAGCAAAGAGTGGGGATAATGAGTAAAGAAGAGAGCAAAGAGTGTAGTTAAGGAATTTTTCACATCATCATCATCCTGTTTAAATCACTGCTTGATGAAGGCCTCTCCAGCAACTTTCCAGTTCCTTCTGTTTTGTGCAATGTCCATCCATTTACTACCCACAAACTCATGAATTTCATCTGTCCTTCTCCATTGTTGTCTTCCAGGTTTTCTTCTAACTCCTCTTGGGTACCATTCTGTTATTTTCTTAGTCCATCTGTCATGTCTTCGAGCTGTGTAAGCCTGAAGACCATTTTAGTTCTTTAGTTTTGATAAGAATGTCCTATACATGAGTTTGCTACCTAATCCATGTGTTTCTCTTCTTATCTAACAGTCTGATTCCCAATATAATTCATTCCATTCTTCGCTGTGTAGTTCTCAGCTTCTCTTCCATTCTTTTGGTGAGTGCCCAAGTTTCACTTCCATAAGTCATGGTGGGGAGTATACATTGGTTCATTATTTTATGTTTCAGACAAATTGGGATATTGCTCCTCAGTATGTGACTATATTTCTTGAATGCTATCCGTCCAAAATTTATTCTTCTCTTCACTTCCAGCCATTTATCATTATTGCAGCTAATGACTTGTCCCAGCTAAGTATAGGACTCCACCTTTTCAGTTACTGCTTCTTCAATCATTATATCCCTTTCTGTGGCATACTTGTTCATCATTACTTTTGTTTTAGCCATTTTCATCTTTAGTCTAAAATCCTTACTAACTCTGCATAACTGATTAAGATTTTCCTCTAATTCTTTGAGATTGTGGCTTATGATCACAATGTCATCTGCAAATCGTAAATGGTTAGGTACTCTCCTTTCACATTGACTCATTTCTGCGACCACTCCAATCTTCTGAAAGCTGCTTCAAGGGCAGCAGCAGTAGTAGTGGCAGTGGCATGTGATGTAAGAAAGCAAGTGTTATGAGTTTATGCATCATCAGCCAAAAAAAAAAAAAAAAAAAATTCACACCATTCCCTCCAAATGCCTGTCCAGTTCCTCCTTAAATTTATTTAACCTGTCAACTTCCACAACGACAGATGGAAGTTTGTTCCAGCAATTAACCACCCGCTGGCTAAAGGCAAATTTCCGCACATCTATTCTACATCTGTCTTTTCTTAATTTGAATTTATGCCCACTTAGGTTCGTAATCTGAACAAGTGGAAGGGTCCCATCAGAATTCAGCATGCTCAACCCATTCAAGGCCTTATATACCTCAATCAGATCACCGCGCAGGTGCCTAGTCTCCAGCCATTGCAATTTGCAGAACTTAAGCCTCTCTTGGTAAGAGGATCCCTTCATTCCCCTCACCAATCTTCTTAAAATGAGGCCTCCAGACCTGTACACAGTACTCAAGGCATGGCCTGACCATTGCCTTATACAGAGGGACAATCACCTCCTTCTCCCTGCTAGAAAAATTCCTATATATCATTGACAAAACCCCATGACCTGCCCTGGCAGCCTGTCTGCATTGCTCAGAAAACTTCATATCTGACTTCACAATTACTCCCAGGTCTTTTTCATTTTCTGCCACCTTAAGTGTAGTACCACACAGTTGGTGCCGACTGGGCTAGCCGGGTGGGTAAAGTGCCTACCTGGCAACCCAAAGGTCGCGGGTTCGAATCCCGCCTCGGTCTTGGATCAAAGTACTGCAAAAACCTTGGGGGGTGCATTATGGCCACAGAAGCCGATGCGCCAACAACTACCCAAAAAAAAAAAAAAAAAAAACACACAGTTGGTACGTTTCTCTGGAATTACTTCTACCCATATGCAGTAATTTGTCAAGGTTAAACTTCAGTTGCCACTTCTTAGCCCATCTGCCCAAATTATCTAGATCCTGTTGCAGTAGCACACTGCCATTAACAACCCTGCCAACCTTTGTATCATCTGCAAACTTCGACATTAAGCCTGATATACCTTCATCAATATCATTGATAAATAAACAAAACAACAGTGTACCTAACACTGAACCCTGTGGGACTCCACTAATAACATTAGTCCACGAAGAACAGCACCCATTGATTACCACCCTCTGTCTTCTCCCACTTAACCATCCCTTTATCCATTGTAGCAACTTACCCTTAATACCATTCTGCTCCAATTTGTACAATAGTCTTCCAGGCACAACAGTGTCAAAAGCTTTCCTGAAATCCAAATGTATGATATCAAAATTCTTTTTTGCCTCCAGTTCCTTTGTAACCACATCATAATATCCTATCAAATTTGTCAGACAAGACTTTCCCTTAACAAACCCATGCTGTGTCTGAATTATTGCTGCAGTCTTGTCTAGATGATCCTGCAATGCATCTTTAACCAGTGACTCCATTATTTTACCCGGAACAGAAGTTAAACTAACTGGTCTGTAATTACTCGTGTCACCCTTCAATCCCCCTTTGTGAATTGGGGATACATTTGCACATCTCCAGTCTGTGGGGACCTCCCCTGAATCCAAGGATGCTCTCATAATTATGGCTAAGGGTTTGTTTAGTTGCTTTGCCGCCTCCTTTAATATAACTGGATAGATCCCATCCACCCCAGGTGCTTTTCTTATGTTTAACTTCAACAATTTCTCCTCCACTTTGCTTTCAGTTATTACAAAATCATTAAGTATCCTGCTACAATTTCATAACCTTCTGCCATTTTCAAACCTTAATAATTCCTCATGTGTGAATGTAGATGCAAAATACTCATTCAGTTTGTTTGCTATCTGAGCAGGATTATCAACAGTCGAACCATCGATGTCAAGTGGACTAATCAGATTCATCCGCTTCCTTTTAGAGTTTATATAAGTAAAGAAATCCTTGCTGTTTTTCTTAGCATCTTTTGCCAAGGATTTCTCGTAATCTGCCTTCGCTTGCCTGACCTCCTTTGTGACCTGATTACAGACTAGCTTATATCTGCCATAGGCTTCTGAGTCGCTTGATAATTTATATGCATCCCATGCATTTTTCTTCTCTGTTAAGAGTCTCATTAGTTCATTAGATAACCATTTAGGCCTAAACCTTGAACAATATTTCTTAATAGGTATGAAACTTTTAGTAGCATCCACAATTAATTCCTTAAATGCTTCCCACTTAGAATTTATTGTTGGTAACATCATCAGTTCATTCCACAGTACAGAATTTAAAAACTGTCGGAGACCATTGTACTCACCTTTACGGAAGCAAAAACCCTTTCCTTTACCCCTGATGGTAATTAAATCTTTAAGTAAATCCCACGTCAGTACACTGTGATCACTGCCACCTAGTGGTTCCTTTATTTCCAAATTCTTAATACACGAATGATCACTACTGATAACCAGATCAAGAGTATTAATTTCTCTGGTTGCCTCTCGAACATGCTGCTGCAGAAAACAATCATCCAATAAATCCACAAAAGTCTGACTAGTGTGTGAGTGCCCAACCCACAAGTTCCAGTCAATATCTGGGAAGTTAAAATCCCCCATTATAAGATATTCCAATTTACTAGCCCACTCTATTTCTCTGTACAATTGTTCATTGTACTCATTCAAGTCATTAGGCCTATAACACACTCCTACTCTTACTTTTGCTTTTGCAGTGCTTATGTCACACCAAACTGACTCAGCAGTGCACTGTTCATCTATATCAACTGGAAGCACTTCTTTTGATTTTATGTTTTTCTTTATTAACAGCATAACACCTCCTCCCTTCCTATCCTGTCTATCCTTTCTGTCACATTGTACTCCCCAAATTCCAGTTCGGCATTCCTTATATCTGTGTGACACCACGCCTCTGCTATCCCAACAGTATCCGCCTTTGATGTCTTGACCAACACTTCAAATTCATCAAATTTATTTACTATACTTCTAGCATTGGTATACATGCAAGTATACATGCACCTATTCTTATTCTTAATTACTCTTACAATCCCATATACCCACCTGTTTCACGATGACTGCCATCCGTCCCTGAAACCCCCAACACCCCTCGCTCCAGGTCGCTACTTATTCTAATAGAAGTTGTGCAAGAATCACCTTCACCTCTGCCTACGGCTACTGTTAAACTATTAGTCCTTGTATCCCCCCCCCAGCTATCAGTTTTCCGACCCACCTAACACTGCCTTGATAGCATCAGCAAATATTCTTGCACCTTTTCTATTTAAGTGTATCCCATCCCTGTAGAAGCAGTCTCTCCTGTTAACAAGTACAGTCCAGGCTGAAAAAAATTCTATCCCTTGAGCCTTGCACAATCTTTCCAGGGCCGAATTGATCGACAAGGCTCTCATCATATACTCCCTCCTATTGTGTCTGGGCAGAATTGCAGACACTTTCAACTTCAACCCTAATTCACGGCTTTTTTTCATCAGTGACCTGTACTTGTTAAGTAATTCTGCCGGTCTCCTACTCTTAATATCATTAGTGCCAACGTGTACAACTATATCACCTTTTGTGCCCCTAAAAGATGATATCTGCTCTACAACGTCATCAACCTTTGCCCCTGGCAGACATACCCTGGTCCTGTTCCACCTATCCTTTTTACAAAGGATGTTCCCCGTTTCCCTGACAATAGAGTCACCAACAACTACTAGTTCCTTTGGGACCAGCGCAATCTGCCTTGGGGGTTGCCGCTGTGTTGTGTGATGACCAAGTGCAAGCTCTGGCGTTGATGTGGGCAGCTGAGAGCCTGATGGGCCCCTCAATTTAGATCTTTCGAGGGCATCCACCCTGTCCTTCAAACTCTCTTTTAGCCCCATAACAACGCTGAGTTGTCGCCTGATTTCCTTACACTCCTTACATCGCGCACACACAAAGACATCCCCCATGGCAATATCATGTTCCGTTCGAGATAATTCGGCAAACATTTCACAAGTTGTACATTTTTTTTAGGCTGTGATGCGTTGGAGAATCGCCCCTCTCAGTTCTCCCCCGAGTCACAACACTCCTGCCACTTTGTGCCCGTTGCTTTGCTGCTCTAGTAATGGGTTTAATGAACCGAATGTTAAGCAATTAGAAGTCCTCAGTTTAAAAATGTTTCCCATAGGCAGAGTTAAATATGTATAAATTCTGTAATAGTACTCAAAAATTATCCTTAACTTATGTACGTTTATCTTTTCATTTTTATTTGCGTCGCTAATGTTTCATACCATTAGGTCAGCTTCCCTTCTAAGAAGAACCGAACATTCTAAACCTTCTAGTGGAGGTTTAGAACTTCTCACGAAGTTCTAAACCTCTGCTACCTTGGAAAACTTTTTTATCCGGATTCTACTGTATTTTAATATTTTTCTAATAAGAAATAAATGCACAAGGCATTATAAACTATGAATATACATAGTAAAACGTACACAAAGTACGCATTAATATGTACTTTGTTTACATAGTAATAATAATATTACTATGTACACCTTTTGGCATCTCTCATATTGTAATGTTACTAGTAATATTGCTATATACATCTTTTGGTATCTCTCATATTGTGATTTTACTTCATAACTCGGTTGGCATGATTGCGATACTAGGGTACCTACCCACCAATAATCGGCCAGCAAGCCTGGAAACAGTGCTGTCTGTGTGGTGGTATCCACTGAGAGTAAGTAACAGTAGTCTTCTCCAATGGTGAAGCATTACTTATTTGAAGTAGTACAATTCATGGTAACTCATGAAGGTAGTCACAATATGAGATACAATTAAATCAATGCTGTTCACACTACTACTGTAGTTTTCTATTAGGAACAAAGAATTGTGTATTTACACTTAAAGTTCTATATTTAACATTTTTCATTAAAAATGTAAAAGAATAAATATAATATTTAATGCAGTCCATTTAACTGAAGGCCAAGCATTGTATACTGCTAGCAGAATTTTAAAAATCAAAAATTCTTCCAGGAAAAAAAAAAAAAAAAAAAAAGAAGAAAGAAAGAAATCGGAGACCTGTGAGATATATGTTGTTTTTTTTTATCCCTAAATTTCTATTTTTTACTTTCACAACTGTAAAAGAGAGAAAATAAAAATATATTTTTTTACAGCTGTTTGTGAGCTTTAGTGTAGACAAGCCAATAGTGAAAAATGAATGAGGGCCAAATTTTTACTGTTATAAATGTCACACAGAACTTGTGACCATAAATTAAAATTATAGGGAAAGAGGTTTAGATTGCATTGCTGGAAATTGGAATAAGTTTCCTCCATGGGCAGATGAGGCTGATAGCTTGGGGAGATCCAAAGGTTAGTTGGATAGGCACCTATGTGAGCAAGGAATCAAATGGGTGGTTTATTTTATTTTTTATCATTACTTTTTATTCATTTATTTATTTTTGGCTGGTTGGAGATAAAGCCTTTAGCTTCTCTGCACCATATGGCTAATGCTAATACTGATATTCAGAATATACCATATCATATATAGTTTGTTGAAATAACTTTGCTTCCCCAAGGTTTGAATGTTTCTACAATAGATAAATAATGACCAGTGTTTTGGATTTTTGTGCCGGCCCCTAATCCTAATCCTCTGAGCCACTTTCTTTTGTTTTTATAGGGACATGTTTAGGGGTTGTTGGTTGGTTAAATATACAGGCAATTCTTGACACACACACACACACACACACACACACACACACACACACACACACACACACACACACACACACACACACACACACACACACACACACACACTGTACAAGCTGCAAACAAATTTTTTTTAAGATGAAATTATTTTAGTTCTAAATAACCTCCAAATAATGAAATCTAAGAATAATATTTGAATATTTAAGCACTTTAGCATATATGTATAAGCACCTATTATCTTCGTCATATCCATCTCCATCCACTGCCAAAATCTTAACAACCAGTTCCCTATAAAAAAAATTCTGATTTAAGGGATGTTAACACAGTAATTTATTTTTGTACCTTTCTCCATAGGTCCATAGGAAGTGGCAATGCATTGAGCCATGGGGAGTCGTACTTAACAATATAAAAAACATTTTTACGTAAAATAATAAAAATTATAATATCACAATATAACAATTATATTACAATAATAAAAAAACATTTTATTACAATAGAAAAAAAGTATTGCTTCATTAAATGAAATAAAACATGCACATTTGAAACAAAAATATAAAGAAAGGATGTATGAGTAAACAAACCATAATATTGTTTAAGAAAGAAATGTCTGTCATTCTTGTATTATGAAATATTACACGAGCTGTTTAAGTGGCGCCTCCGTAGCCAGGTGGGAAGGAGTAGCAGTGCGTAGCACACGCTTCTTGATTAAACCGGGATTCGAGCCCGTCACCACCAAATACAGAGAATGCGGAAAGGTCAGAGAATGACCACCGCATATCCCCAGAGTAATATGGCCTTAGTTGCTAATGCTCCTAAAAACCAAATAACAACAACAACAGCTGTTTAAGTTATTAAAAAGAGTGTAAAATAATCATGTTGAAGTTTACAATGCAATAAAAATATTTTAAAGAATATTGAAGTATATTATTTATTACTTAACAGACAGTAATTAAAAAAGTAACATCTTGATAAAAGAAAGAAAGAAATTATTATTTTAAAGCATTTAAATACATACCTCATTACTAATTAGGTAATAATGTCCAAATAGCTTCATGATCTCCATAATCTTTGGTGTACACAGACTCTGTTATCTAATGCAGATCTATGATTTCCCATCCACAATTTAACATATGGTATCGGATTCCAGGAACTTAGTGGTATCCCCAGCAAATCAGTTGTCATGAAGTTTGAGCTGTTTAATTGTTAAATTCACCCTTTTATCATTACAAATGATATTCAGCTACAGCTAAAGCTCTTTCTGCTTCTGCAGAACTAATTGCAGTTGTGTTCATAATTTGCTTTGCTTTCCTTATTTCCAGGTCAGGAAGATTTTTTGATTGAATTTTATTCTATATAGGCATGAAAATAATTTAAATCGACTTCAGATTTTATGAATTTATTTAATTCATGCACTTTTTATTCTCCTGTTTACCTTGAAAACTGGGAAAAGAAATGGAATATTGACCGCTTCAGTATTCCATGAAGTGGGATCCATAACATTGAATAATTCAGCTATTTTAGGTGTATTACTTGAATGACCTAAAATTATCTTTATATTTAATGTAATCGTCGTTTAATAATCTTGCCTTAATTTTTTCAATAATACACTCTGACTTTGTCTCATGGCAATGATTTAAACCTTATATTATCTTCAAACCCTGTGAAGTTAAAGGCATCCTTTCTAACATTTCATTAATTTTATTTTCATGAATACCAAAACTGTCTTTTAAGTGTATGAAAAAGTGAATTGTTTGTTTGATTAGCTTATTTGCCTTTCCTTCTTACTAGCAGTGCATTTGATAATAATGCAAGTTCATCCGAAATATCAATCATTAATGCCAGGTCTTTTAAAATTTTTTTTGTTTTTCAATCCTTTTTCCATTACAGAAAATTTGTTGTATTTTTAAAAGTAAATATAAAGAACTGGATAAGCTCTCCAGACTGCTTTGATGGATCTAAGGCAACAAGAAGCCAATTATAGACCAAAACGAACTGATACTAAATTTTCACAATAACATAAATCCTCTTCCATTTCAGATGATTCAACATTTAAGATGTTTTGATCACCAAAATTATTGCCATCTATGTTTTCACTATTTAAACTATTATTTTCAATACTAGAATTTCTGACTAATGATTTTGTCATTTTATTGGAAACCAGTCCATAGTACTTTTCTGGCATTTCATTATAAATGTAAAATAATATTAAATAGAACACTTCAATCTTATAACAGCCCAGTTAGTATTGCACACTGAATTATCACATGCAATTTACTTGTAACAAACACACCGACTATGACTGGTTGTGTTGAATTGTATAGCAAAACAGTTAAGCAAGTGCAACTTTGACAAATTAATACAAGAAATAAAATGTTATCTCTCTGAACAGGGAGAACTTCAGCAGTGATGACAGTTGACTCGCATACACATATATCAATATACATGTGTATGATTGATACACATGTATCAATATATAAATATACATGTGTATGATTGATATACATGTATCAATATACAGGATGAAACATGCATGACTGACTCTATTAGTAAAATAATAAACTAGACATTCAATCTACTCTTGTGTCAGGCTGAACTTGAATGTGTATTGCAGCCTGTGACAAATAAGAAGTGCATGCGCTGTTATAGAAATGGCTCTCTAATTACTCTACTAGAAGTTCATTTTATACACCGTATTATTTTCTATACTACTCTATAAGATTATTCAGCTTTTATGAAAATTAAGAAATTTTTGTAAAAACTGAAAATTTTGAAACAACTGGTTCACAGATTACAAAATTTTTAACAACTGGTTTGGATGAACTGATTCCAGCTCATACTGGACAGAGCGAAAGATTCGTTGAGTCATCCCAAATTTCATTAAAATCAGACAAATAGAAATTTGGCAATTATTATTTATTTTTTATTTTTTTATTTATTATTTTTCCCCCAAAGTTTAGCATTAGGATTAGTAGAGGCATACGATGCAAGAAAGCAAGCTTATGCAGCATCAGCCAAAAAAAAATCCCTTCCCATTTCACCCCTCTATTCGTTCCAAATGCCTGTCCAGCCCAACCTTAAATTTATTTAGGCAATTAGCTTCCAAAACAAAAGATGGAAGCCTGTTCCATCAATCAACTACCCCCTGGCTAAAGACAAATTTCCGTACATCTATTCTACAGCTATCTTTCCCCGATTTGAAACTGTGCACCCTCAGGTTCTTAGTCTGAGCAAGAGGAAGAATCCCATCAGCATTCAGCTTGTTCAACCCATTCAAGGCCTTATACACCTCAATCAGATCACCTAACAGGTGCCTACTCTCCAGCCGATGCAATTTGCATCGGCTGGAGAGTAGGATTTAGATGCAGAATTTAAGCCTTTCTTGGTAAGAGTACCCCTTTGTTTCCCTCACAAATCTTGTTGCCCTTCTTTGTACTCATTCTAGCAACTCTACATCTTTCCTAAAATGAGGCCTCCAGACCTGTACACAGTACTCTAGGTGTGGCCTGACCATTGCCTTGTATAACGGGATAATCACCTCCCTGTCCCTGCTAGCAAAATTCCTATATATCATTGACAAGACTCCATGACCTGTCCTGGTAGCCCGTCTGCACTGCTCAGTGAACTTCATATTTTACTGCACAATTACCCCTGGGTCTCTTTCACTTTCCACTTCCCTGAGTGTAGTACCACACAGTTGATACGTTTCTCTTCGGTTACTGCTACCCATATGCAGTACTTTGCATTTGTCAATGTTAAACTTCGGTTGCCACTTCTCAGCCCATTTCCCCAACTTATCTAGATCCAGTTGGAGTAGCATACTGTCGTTAACAACCCTGCCAACCTTTGTACCATCTGCAAACATTAAAGCTGCTATACCATCATCAATATCATTGATAAATATACAAAACAACAATGGGTCCGACACTGAACACTGGGAAACTCCAATAATAACATTTGTCCATGACGAGCAATGTCCATTGATTACCACTCTCTGTCATCTCTCCCACTCAACCATCCCTTTACCCATTGTTACAACTTACCCTTAATGCCATACTTCTCCAATTTGTACAGCAGTCTTCCATGTGCAACAGTATCAAAAACCTCCTTGAAATCCAAATATACAATATCAAAATTATTTTTGGCATTCAGTTTCTTTGTGACCACATCATAGTATCCAATCAAATTGGTCAGACAAGACCTCCCTTTAACAAATTCATGCTCTGTCTTAACTATTACTGCAGTCTTGTCTAGATGATCCTGCAGTGCTTCTTTAACCAGTGATTCCATTATTTTCCCCAGAACACAAGTTAAACTAACAGGTCTGTAGTTACTTCTGTCACCTTTTGAACCCCCTTTGTGAATTGGTGATACGTTTGCAAACCTCCAGTCCATGGTGACTTCTCCTGAGTCCAAGGAAGCTTTCATAATTATGGCCAAGAGTTTGCTTACTTCCTTTGCTGCCTCCTTTAATATAACTGGATAGATCCTGTCCACCCCAGGTGCCTTCTTTATGTTTAATTTCAACAATTTCTCCTCCAATTTGCTCTGTTATTACAAAATCACTTAGCTCCCTGTTAGTGTTTGATAAACCTCTGGCACTCCCCTCATTGAATAACTCCTCATGTGTGAATGCAGATGCAAAATACTCATTCAGTTTATCAGCTGCCTGGGCATGATCATCGAAAGTCACCCTATCTGTGTTAAGTGGTCCAATCTGATTCATCCCTTTCCTTCTATAGTTTACATAAGTAAAGAACTCTGCTATTTTTCTTTGCATCCTTTGCCAAAGATTTCTCGTAATCTGCCTAACCTCCTTGTGACTTGATTACAAGACTAGTTTATACCAGCCATAGGCTTGGCTTCTGTGTCACCTGATACTTTATATGTATTCCATACATTCTTCTTCTCTGCCACGAGCCTCATTAATTCATCTGACATCCATTTAGCCTATAACCTTGAACAGTATTTCTTAGTTGGAATGAAAAGCCTAGTAGCCTCCAAAATTAAGTCCCTGAAGGCTTCCCATTTAGAATTCAACATTGGTACCATCATCAGTTGATCTCACTGTACACAATTTAAAAACTGTCTGAGACCTCTGCAGTCACCTTTACAAAAGCAATAGCCTTTCCCTTTAGCCTTGATGGTAGTTACATCTTTAAATAATTTCCACATCAGTACATTGTGCTCACTGTTACCCGGTGGTTCCTTTATCTGTAAATGAATAATCACTGCTGATAATCAGATCAAAAGTATTACCCCCTCTGGTTGCCTCTCGAACATATTGCTGTAGAAAACAGTCATCCAATAAATCCACAAAAATCTTGCTAGTGTGTGAGTGACCAACCCACAAGTTCCAGTCAATATCTGGAATGTTAAAATCCCCCAATTATAAGACATTCTGATTTACTGGCCCACTCTATTTCTCTGCACAATTTCTCATTATACTCATCAGATTCATTAGGCCTATAATACACACCTACTCTCATTTTTCCTGTCCCAGTGCTTATTTCACACCAAACAGACTCAACACTGCATTGTCCACCAACATCAGTTGGATGCACTTCCTTAGATTTTGTGTTTCTTAACTAACAGCATAACCCCTCCTCCTTTTCTGTCCTGTCTATCCTTCCAGTACACATTGTACTCCCCAAATTCCAATTCTGCACTGCTTATATCTGTGTGACACCACGTCTCTGATATCCCAACAATAGCTGCCTTTGATGTCTTGACTAGAACTTCAAGCTCATCAAAATTATTAACTATACTCCTAGTATTGGTGTACATGCAAGTATGCATGCACCTGTTCCTACTCTTAGTTACCCACACACAGCCAAGTATTTACTTGTTCCATTATGACTCCCAGCAGTCCTGGAAATCTCCATTACCTTGCTTTCCAGGCTGCTGCTCATTCTAATAGCAGCAGTGCAAGGATCACTTTTGCCTCTGCCTGCGGCCACTGTTAACCTTTTATTCTGTGTACCCCCCCCTCCCCAAGCTAACAGTTTTCCGACCCACTTAACACTGCCTCGATAGCATCAGCAAATATTCTTGCACCCTTTTTATTTAAGTGTAGGAGAAAAAGAAATTCATAGATTAAATGCAGGTTTTACTGCAGTATTGTTAGCTTTAGGCAGTCTGTTATGTTTGTTTTGGCTGTATTGTTATGTATGACTCATGAACGTGGTGACACTTGTGAAGAGATGCATATACCTAGAAAAAGAGAATTAAGAAAAAAGGGTGTGCAGGAAGAGAATATTAAATAATTTGTAGTTGTAATTAAACTGAACGGCTAAGTTTTGCAAACTTAAAACTATAGATTTTTATTATGTGTTCTGTAAAGTCATAAGCCTAATAATTAATTGATAAGAAGTTAACTGTACTGTTCACTTCAGTTAATCACAGAAAAAAAAATTATATTAATTTTTATTAAAAAAATAGAATATGCCTGAAGTGTAGTAAACTTGTAATAGAAGGATGTTATTTGATGTTTAGGTGTTACTTAATGAGATAAAGTTAATTGATAGTTTTCAGTGTATGTTTTGCTGTTCCCTTGAAAGCTTTTAAGATCAATCATAGTCTCCCCCACCCAGAAATCTATTCATGTAAATGAAAGGATATTGTATATTACTCTACAATGAAAAGTCAGGTCAGAGTGAAATTTTCAACCTACGTTCTTTTGTCCCTTGAGAAACTTTCACATCCAGTTACACTTTCCAACCCTTAACCCTCCCCCCCACAAATTGCCATAAATGAAAGTATATGTTTACATTAATTGACAAGAAAAATGCAGATTGCTTCAAGTTTTTCAGTACATGGTCTGTTGGCCCCTTGGATGGTTCTAAGTTTATTTTCATAGCATTTCCTCTATGGTTTTCCCCTACAGAAATATTATTGTAAATTTGGAACAGGAGCTCTGATCCATTTCAAAATTTCAGTGCTTAAAATGTTTTAGGAATCTTTGTAACAAATTTTCAAATTGATGGGTTGACTTATTTTGTTATAAATCATGAGTTATTACTATTTGCTCTCATGCCTACATTAACTAACTTGTTTTTTTTTTTTTTTCTCTGTTCAAACAACCAAATGAAAGTTTGCTGTGGAAACATTCTTTACAAACATGACAGTCTAAAGTTATTTGATATTCAGTGAATGTGCTATGTCATTAGCATTAGCATTAATAGAGGCATTTGATGCAAGAAAGCAAGCTTATGCAGCATCAGCCAAAAAAAAAAAAAAAAAAACCACTTCCACTTCACCCCTCTGTTCGTTCAAAATACCTGTCCAGCTGAGCCTTAAACTTATTTAGACTGTCAACTTCCACGACAAGGGATGGAAGTCTGTTCCACCAACCAACCACCCGCTGGCTAAAGGCAAATTTCCGCACGTCTATTCTACACCTATCTTTCCTCAATTTGAATTTATGCCCTCTCAGGTGATTATTCTGAGCGAGAGGAAGAATCTCATCAGCATTGAGCATGCTCAAACCATTCAAGGCTTTATACACCTTTATCAGATCACCTCGCTGGTGCCTAGTCTCCAGACACTGTAATTTGCAAAACTTAAGCCTTTCTTCGTAAGAGCACCCCTTTGTTCCATTCACTAATCTTGTTGCCCTTCTCTGTACTCGTTCCAGCAGCTCTACATCATTCTTGAAATGAGGCCTCCAGACCTGTATACAATACTCTAGGTGTGGCCTGACCATTGCCTTATACAAGGGAATAATCACCTCCTTATCCCTGCTAGAAAAATTCCTATATATCATTGACAATACACCATGAGCTACTCTTGCAGCCTGTCTGCACTGCTCAGAGAACTTCATATCTGCCTGCACAACCACCCCCAGGTCTCTTTCATACTCTACGACTGTCAGTGTAGTACCACAGAGTTGATACGTTGCTCTGGGGTTGCTGTTTCCCATGTGTAGTACTTTACATTTGTCAATGTTAAACTTCATTTGCCACCTCTCAGCCCATCTGCTCAACCTTTCCAGATCCTGTTGCAGCAGCATAGTGTCAGTAGTGTCCTTGACAACCCTGCCTACCTTTGTATCGTCTGCAAACTTCGACATTAAGCTTGATATACCCTCATCAATATCATTTATGAATACAGAAAACAATAATGGACCCAACACTGAGCCCTGAGGGACTCCACTAATAACATTAGTCCATGACGAGCAGTGTCCATTGATTACCACTCTCTGTCTTCTCCCCCTCAGCCACCCCTTTATCCACAGCAGCAATTTGCCTCCAATGCCACACTGCTCCAATTTTTGCAGCAGTCTTCCATGTGCAACAGTATCAAAAGCCTTTCTAAGATCCAAGTATATAATATCAAAGTTATTCCCTGCATCCAGTTCCTTTGTGACTGCATCATAGTATCCAATCAAATTGGTCAGGCAAGACTTCCCCTTAACAAAACCATGCTGTGTCCGAGCTATAGCTGAAGTCTTGTCTAAATGATCCTGCAGTGCTTCTTTAACTAGTGCCTCCATTAATTTTCCTGGAACAGAAGTAAAACTCACAGGTCTATAATTACTTGTGTCAGCCTTTGATCCTCCCTTGTGAATTGGTGTGACATTTGCACATCTCCAGTCTGTGGGTACCTCCTCTGAGTCCAAGGAAGCTCTCATAATTATGGCTAAGGGTTTGCTTACTTCCTTTGCTGCCTCCTTTAATATAACTGGATAGATCCCATCCACCCCAGGTGCCTTTCTTGTGTTTATCTTCAACAATTTCTCCTCCACTTTACTCTCAGTTATTACAAGATTCTCTAGCTTACTGCTAGAGTTGAATACACCTCAGGCAATCCCCTCCTTGAATAACTCCTCATGTGTGAATGTAGATGCAAAATATTCATTTAGTTTGTTGGCTACATGAGCAGGATCATCAACAGTTGAACCGATATCAAGTGGACCAATCTAATTCATCCCCTTCCTTCTGAATTTACTTAAGTGAAGAACTCTTTGCTGTTTTTCTTTGCATCCTTTGTCAAAGATTTCTCGTAATTTTCCTTTGCCTGCCTAACCTCCGTTGTGACTTCGTTACAGACCAGCTTATATCAGTCAGCTTCTGTGTCACCTGTTAATTTGTATGTATCCCATGCATGTTTCTTCTCTGCCATATGCCTCATCAGTTCATCTGACATCCATTTAGGCCTAAACCTTGAACAATATTTCTTAGTTGGTATGTATAGCCTAGTAGCTTCCAAGATAAGTTCTTTAAATGCTTCCCATTTTGCATTTGCTGTTGGTAACATCATCAGTTGGTCCCACTGTATAGAATTTAAATACTGTCTCAGTCCATCGTAGTCGCCTTTACGAAAGCAATAACCCTTCCCTTTACCCCTAATGGTAGTTATCTCTTTGAGTAAATCCCACTTTAGCACACTGTGATCACTGCCACCTAGTGGTTCATTTATCTGCAGATTCTTAATGCATGAAGAATCACTGCTGATAATCAAATCAAGAGTATTCTTCCCTCTAGTTGCCTCCTGAACATGCTGATGTAGAAAACAATCATCCAATAAATCCACAAAAGCCTTGCTAGTGTGTGAGTGATCATATTGCTACATGTACAAATCATGGAACTCAAAAACTCTGAATTCTTAACTGTTAATAATCTTGATAATCTTGTTCACAAATAGCACTAGATTATCCCATGGCCTTTCACCAAAATTCTCAAGAAATAAATTACTTTTAACAATGCAAAAATGTGTTAATTCCAAAACAATAGTTATTGTACCTTTTGTATTTTCTTGAGTTGATTAACCTAATATCTAAATTTGTCAATTTTTGGTGGTTTTTCATATCTTACCCATTTCCCTAAATATTTCCAAAAATCTGTAGCCCTAGGAAATAGAACATATGGTTTGGGAGTTCAATTGTAATGGCAAAAGTCAGTGTAAGGTAGTTTGCCAGAAATGAATTTACAAATACAAAAGCCTTTTTTTGGCCAGCTTCTTGTTGCCTTTCTTTCAAGCTGAAAAATGAATTGCACTAAGAGTGGTGATGAATTGCATTAAGAGTGGACTTTGTTTAGAAAGATGATGGGGACATATTGCTAGAACTATAAAATGAAAGAAAACCTTTATGTGCAGTAGAATTATAGTACAATATTGTAATATAATGTACATTTTATTTTCTTGTATACATCCAGTGAGTTTATGTTAAAATTCTGCTTAGAAAATTTCATTACAGGCTTGCTTAAAATCAGAAAACCTAACTTGTAATAATGTGACTTCTATTAGCCCCAGATCGTATTTTGATGATCTGAGGCTCACAGAGTTCAAGAGTGTTTAATGGGACGATCTGCATCATCTCTATTTCTATTTCGCTTTTTTTTTTTCTTTTTTTTTGTTTAATTTGTCTCTGATCTGTGAGAGACTGAATTGTTTATTTTCATGAATATGCAAAATGTATTTTCTTCACGTTATTTTGTACTTTATTATTTTAAATTTTTTTATTTGCAGCAATTGCGAAAAATCAAAAGAGCTGAGAAGAAAGGTACAGAAGTGAGTAATTGATACCATCCTCAAACTTCTTGCTGAGCTTTATCACAAACATTCACATTCCGCATTAATGTTATTTTTTATCCTTTTTATAACATAATTTTACTGATAAGCTATTTATTTTATAAAATTGTTTTAAAAGGGAGAGTAATTTAATCTCTTATTAATGAATAATTGTATTGTTATGTAATGGCTGCTTTAAATACCTTGCTTACTAATTGCATTACATTTATGCTTGGTACTCTTCAGAATGGTGCTAGAGGCCATAATTCAAAAAAGGACCTTACTGTATTGTGTCTCCTGTTGTACAGCCTCTTATGACAACTAAAATCAATGACTTCTTCTGAAAAGAGAATGAAATTGCACAGTACTGAATCAAGATTATGATGGGGATGGAATGGCTTATCCTTTGCTGCAATTTACATGTCTGTGATTGGGATATGTGTTATACCTCAATCTGCTATATAACACATATCCCAATTTGTAAAGTAAATCCATTGTATATCTTTTATCATACATTATGTTCGTACTTTCAGAAAAGATAAATAGTAGGAACCATTTCAAGCTTCGGACAGTGTTGCTACTTCTCATTCTTGTGCTGTGTGCATCACCATAATCTTAGATGATTTGGATACTCCAACCTTTGGCTGTGTAGAATTAAGTGACTTCTGCAGAAAGACTGCTTACAGATACCTACATCACTTGGCAGTGAAACCATTCCTTAAATATTATCTTCTCATAGGTGGAGATACAGATGCACATTGTTATGCAAAAAAAGAGAGAGAGAGAAAGAGTATCTGATGAGCACTCTTGATTTTACCTTAAATAAAGCATTACAGTGGCACACATGGAAACTGTTGTTTGAGCCACAGTTCAGTCCACTCAAAATAATATTATATACTTTGCTTAAATTGAATTTTTAAGATGGTTTTTGTAAAGTAAATCCAAAATTAAATAGTTTTAGGACATGAAAGTGTAATATCTCAGTAACCAGTTTGTGTGGTTTCTTATCAGTCAGCCTTTGTATGATAAATTCTTTAGTCATACAGAGTGAAGAGAAAAGATATTCCAAGTGTCTACCATGGGAGTATAGTGGGCTTGTTACTTCTTGTTCATTTGGAGAGGTCTGTATCCCCTCAGAGACTGGAGTCGTTTTTAAAGGCTTCTTCAACCAAGACTATAGTAGTTAGCCCATCTCAGAGCAAAAGTAGGATTCTCCCACACAAATTATTCTGGATTTTTTAGCCCACACCAAATACAGTTGGCTGATGAACATACACTTGTAACAGACATAGTACATAATAAAGACCATGTGAATTAGCACAATATGGTTAGAGTTGATGCACTACATGTGGGTTGCAGCAAAATGGGCATGGCTGTTCTCGCTAGCTGCTGGTGCTCCCCCCCATTTTCTTTCTTTTTCCCCTCCTTTAATTCTGTCCTTTCACTTTTGTGTTGGAATCTTTTATCCAGCATTCAAGTATTGAAGTCTCAGTGGTGCAGGAATGCTGGCATCCTTAAGACATAGTTGCCGATGCACCTAATAAATCCCTAAACCGACAACAACATCCTCAAGACTCACACCTATGGGTGCAGGATTTAGTCCACTAAAAACTGTGTGTGTATAGTTATACCCTGCCTTTTGTGATGTGACCAGGTACTGAAAAGAAGCCAGCCTGGTGACCACTGTTTCCTGGTAACAACTAAACAACATAACAAGACATATACAGCACTTATGAACATGTGTTGTTTTTTATGTACAGTGGCTCCAAAATGTTAGTGTTCAAGTCTGCCTTGGTGCACTGTGATGATAGATAACAGTTTAAAGAGGGCAGAAATGTTGTGTAGTACTATATTTTTGCAGTGTGCATGTGTTATTTAGTTGTTTCTGGGCACTTTGCTGTCAGGAAGGCTATCACCTGGAAAGCCTACTCACCACTCACACATGCCATGAGGAAGTGGACCACAACTGTGTGTGTACCATCTGTGGGGTGACAGGTCATATTTACACATACATGAGCACTGAGGCAAACATAGCAAGTCAAGAAAATTCTGTGAACATTGAGAAGAACAGGGAAAAAAAGGAGAGAGAGACAAACAATTGCTCACTCATCTCAGCGTAGTCAGCATAATCTTGTGTAATAAAATGGGAAGGACAAAACAAACAAAAGAAAAGAAAAATGTAAAATAATCCTGCAACACCAAGAAGAGTGAGGATGATGCCCAGCTTGGCACTGCCAGCAAAAGATCCCACCTCGGTAGAGGTCTGCATCTCTCTCTCTCTCTCACTCTCACACACACACACACACACACACACACACACACACACACACACACACACACACACACACACACACACACACACACACACACACACACACACACACACACACGCCAAGATGAGTATGAGAGAGAGAGAGAGAGATTAAAGATAAGAGAAGACAAAAAAAAAAAAAAAAAACAGCATCCCTTGATAGGGAACAGTGAAAAATCATGCACTGAGTTAAACTCAATACTGGTAAAAAAATGAAATAATAAATAAAATAAATAAGAAAAAAATAAAAATGAGTAAAAATAATAACAGTAATTTTATCCAACTCTGAGAGACCCTGGTGACAGGCAAATCCTGCTTAAATCAAACACTGTATTGGCAGAAACATCAATTGGTGTTTGGAAAACAGTAGTCCAGAGTAACATTAGGAATCAGTCATCAAAAATTAGAGCAAAGCAACTGGAACTGAGAGAAAAAATTCAGTGGCAGGAACTCCCAAGAATGACTATGGGAGGATAGAGTGATATAATGGAACTTTAGGCATCAGGATCAGAAGCAGTAGATATTGGGAATTGTAGATTTCCTGTGTTTGCACCAATTGATTCTCATCCTAAGGAGTCCTCTGTAGATTCTATAGCTTGGACTTGCAAAAGCGAGTTTTGAAAAAAATTTAGAAGAGTAATAAAGATCTCTCTAGGAGAAAGTAATTGACTTTCACTTCGAATGAAATTTGCGATCATAGTGTTAAGTTTCTGTCTGAAGTCTTTGTAAAGTAGACAATTAAACGAGATGAATATAATTCTCTTCAGCATCACAATCACATAAGGCACTATTGAGGAGGTTTAAGTAAAATAGTTTTGAGTTTAAGCAGAGAGTAGAAAGGATGTGTAAAGATTTGTTGTAAACCAGGTTCTAACACTTTTGTAGTAACATAATTGATGCCTGGAATAAATTTTTTGGTATTGCTCTTTTAGAAGAGCCAGTCCATCTTTGTTGCCACAATTCAACCAGAAAGTTCCAACACCTCTTCCTTTCATTCTTAGATGTCAGAAGTATCAAATTATAAACTTCAGTGGTGTTATTGTATCTAATGTGGTAACAGAATTTGTGAAAAATAACTAAGAGATCTAAGGGAAGAGTTCCTGTCAATACCTCCAGGGTGGGGGTAGAAACAATTTTGCAAATATGCAGGAGGGCAAGCAGAAAGCTCTGTGTATATATCAGTTTTGCTTGAATGATAAGAAGTTTAGCTTTTTTAAACCAAAAGGCTGCTGCTGTAAAAGTGATAATGGGAGCAATACAAATCTCTAAAGCAAATGTAAAGATTGTATTTAGGCCCAGCCTTATAAAGTGATATGGATAGACATGGCTGTAAATTTTTTGACTTTTAGAGTTAAAGATAAAGGCTGAAAGAAAAGCGATAATAAACAAGGACTCTTAGATATGTGGTTGACATAATAGCCCATCTGCATTAACTGACAAGGAGGAATGCCTAGCTTACACATGACTGGGCCAGAGGTGGAAAGAAAAAAGAAATTCAGTGACTTAAGGCAGAGCTGTTTTATTCAGAAAATTGGATCCTGGTGGTTTGGGGGGGTCAGCTTCAGCACACTACTTTGGCTCCTGTTTCAACAAGACAGGTGGTCCTGGTGATATTTTGAGCTTGTTTTCAGAAGACCAGAAATAAGGCTACCTATTGGTTCCTTTTAGTGTTTACATAAGTTAAGAAGACTTTGATGTTTTTCTTTGCATCCTTTGCCAAAGATTTCTTGTAATCTGTCTTCTCTTGCCCAACCTCCTTTGTGACTTGATTACAGACTAGTTTATATCTTCCATAGGTTTCTGTGTCACTTGATAATTTATATGCATTCAGTGCATTTTTCTTCTCTTCCATGAGTCTCATCAATTCATCTGACATCCATCTAGGCCTTGAGTATTTCTTAGTTGATATGAAAAGCCTAATAGCCTTTATGATTAATTCCTTAAATACTTCCCATTTAGCCCCTCTACATGGGCACCTGTTATGGTGAGGAGACTTCTTCAGATTAGCATCACTGGGATTCAACACCCACAGCCTAAGTTCCAGGCTAACATCGTAGGAATCCGGTATGTTTACTGTGTGCTGCGACCCATGGGAATTCAGAAAAGTGAATCCTGGTGGTTGGGGGGTCAGCTTCAGCACACTACTTTGGCTCCTGTTTCAACAAGACAGGTGGTCCTGGCAGGAGCAGTTGGTTAATGGGATGACCTGCGAAGTCAACCATGTCAATGCCTGTCCTCATGGTCTGAGGGACAGCATTTAGGTGGCTGGCGGTAGTGCAGGTATGGTGCATTCTACACCTGAGCTTGTTTATTGCTTGCCAGGTAGTGGGTGTCCCATGTTTGGGCTCTGTGTTGTGTGTGGGGGATCCTGGGCACTGAACCAATATAATAAACTCTATGAATCCTGATAAACTTATTTATTAAAAGGTTTCAACACAATCCCTATCTGAAAAATATAATCCTAATGTGGCAAAGCAACCCTGAACTGAAACACCATAAGAGCATATCCCAGGATTTTTAATCATTCATTCCAGCACTGAGAAACCTATTGGGAAAATGTCGCTCTTTTTTTTTTTTTTTATACAGAAGGGTTTAAAGAGGTTAGCAGTTTCCCCTAAATCAGTTAAGAGGCTTCGTTCTGGGAACCTCTTAATTGAAACCAAAAAATGACAGGCACACTGAGTCAGCTACTCCTAGCAGCATCATTCGGAGGAATACCGATTACCATAATATCACACAGAACAACAAATTCATCAAGTGGTGTCATTTCAGAGTGGGACCTTCTCAAGGTTACTGAGGAGGAAATCTGCTCTGAACTAAAACCACAGAATGATCCATATTAAAAGAATTTCTGCATGTAGGGATGGGAAACCTTTTTCCACTAAAAGCATCATCCTGATGTTCACTTCACTGACATCTCCTACTGAGATCAAAGCTGGCTACATCAATTATCTAGTGCATCCGTATGTCCAAAATCTCTTATAGTGCTTTTGTGTGCCAGAAATATGGACACTTGCAAATGGCCTACTGTGGAGTCCTTGCATGCACTCGATGTGCTGCAAAGGGCCACAAAACAACATCGTGTTCAGCTATGAAACTCATCTGCATTAATTGCCAAGGAGGAATGCCTAGCTTACACATGACTGGGCCAGAGGTGGAAAGAAAAAAGAAATTCAGTGACTTAAGGCAGAGCTGAACACGTCATATCAGGAGGCAAGAAAAACAGAGAAACCTATAAATTTCAACCCACCTACACCCAGAAGATAGAAAAGAGATGTGCCATCGGAACTCAAACAGAAATGCTGCTACCCATATGCAGTACTTGCATTTGTCAATGATGAGCTTCAATTGCAATTTCCTCAGCCCATCTGCTAACTTTTCTAGATCCTGTTGCAGTAGCATATTGTCATTAGTGTTATTAGCCACCCTGCCAACCTTTGTATTATCTGCAGACTTGGATATTAAGCCTGATATACCTTCATCAATATCATTGATAAATGTAGAAAGCAACAGTGGGCCCAACACCGAACTGGTGTGGGAGTTTGGACTCTAGTAATAACATTAGCTAGTCTGATAAGTCTGATAATCTAGTAGATATAAGCTAGTCTGTAATCAGGTCACAAAGGAGGTTAGGCAGGCGAAGGCAGATTATGAGAAATCCTTGGCAAAAGATGCTAAGAAAAACAGCAAGGATTTCTTTACTTATATAAACTCTAAAAGGAAGGGGATGAATCTGATTGGTCCACTTGACATTGATGGTTCGACTGTTGATGCTCCTGCTCAGATAGCAAACAAACTGAATGAGTATTTTGCATCTACATTCACACATGAGGAATTATTAACGTTCGAAAATGGCAGAAGGTTATGAAATTGTAGCAGGATACTTAATGATTTTGTAATAACTGAAAGCAAAGTGGAGGAGAAATTGTTGAAGTTAAACATAAGAAAAGCACCTGGGGTGGATGGGATCTATCCAGTTATATTAAAGGAGGCGGCAAAGCAACTAAGCAAACCCTTAGCCATAATTATGAGAGCATCCTTGGACTCAGGGGAGGTTCCCACTGACTGGAGATATGCAAATGTATCCCCAATTCACAAAGGGGGATTGAAGGGTGACACGAGTAATTACAGACCAGTTAGTTTAACTTCTGTTCCGGGTAAAATAATGGAGTCACTGGTTAAAGATGCATTGCAGGATCATCTAGACAAGACTGCAGCAATAACTCAGACACAGCATGAGTTTGTTAAGGGAAAGTCTTGTCTGACAAATTTGATAGGATATTATGATGTGGTTACAAAGGAACTGGATGCAAAAAATAATTTTGATATCATATATTTGGATTTCAGGAAAGCTTTTGACACTGTTGCACATGGAAGACTATTGTACAAATTGGAGCAGAATGGTATTAAGGGTAAGTTGCTACAATGGATAAAAGGATGGTTAAGTGGGAGAAGACAGGGTGGTAATCAATGGGTGCTGCTCTTCGTGGACTGTTATTAGTGGTGTCCCACAGGGTTCGGTGTTAGGTCCACTGTTGTTTTGTATATTTATCAATGATATTGATGAAGGTATATCAGGCTTAATGTCGAAGTTTGCAGATGATACAAAGGTTGGCAGGGTTGTTAATGACAG
Source organism: Mastigoproctus giganteus (assembly GCF_048544385.1). NCBI lineage: Eukaryota > Metazoa > Arthropoda > Arachnida > Uropygi > Thelyphonidae > Mastigoproctus > Mastigoproctus giganteus. Next base: position 210,723,069 of record NC_143575.1, read on the forward strand.
TAATGGCAGTGTGCTACTGCAACAGGATCTAGATAATTTGGGCAGATGGGCGAAGAAGTGGCAACTGAAGTTTAACCTTAACAAATGCAAAGTACACCATATGGGTAGAAGTAACCCCAGAGAAACGTACCAACTGTGTGGTAGCATACTTAAGGTGGTAGAAAATGAAAAAGACCTGGGAGTAATTGTGCAGTCAGATGTGAAGTTTTCTGAGCAATGCAGATAGGCTGTCAGAGCAGGACATGGGGTTTTGTCAATGATATATAGGAATTTTGCTAGCAGGGAGAAGGAGGTGGTTGTCCCTCTGTATAAGGCAATGGTCAGGCCACTCCTTGAGTACTGTGTACAGGTCTGGAGGCCTCATTTTAAGAAGGATGTAGATTTACTTAAGCATGTACAGAGAAGGGCAACAAGATTGGTGAGGGGAATGACGGGATCCTCTTACCAAGAGAGGCTTAAGTTCTGCAAATTGCAGTGGCTGGAGACTAGGCACCTGCGCGGTGATCTGATTGAGGTATATAAGGCCTTGAATGGGTTGAGCACACTGAATTCTGATGGGATCCTTCCACTTGTTCAGATTACGAACGTAAGGGGGCATAAATTCAAATTAAGAAAAGACAGATGTAGAATAGATGTGCAGAAATTTGCCTTTAGCCAGCGGGTGGTTAATTGCTGGAACAAACTTCCATCTGTCATTGTGGAAGTTGATAGATTGAATAAATTTAAGGAGGAACTGGACAGGCATTTAGAGGGAATGGTGTGTTTTTTTTTTTGGCTGATGCTGCATAAGCTCATACACTTGCTTTCTTGCATCACATGCCACTACTACTACTATTAGTCCAGAAAGAGCAGTGTCCATTGATTATCACTCTGTCTTCTTCCATTCAACCACCCTTGTGGATAGCACAATTGGTAGGATTGCTGTCCTCTCCCTACACTGAGTGGAAAAGACATGAGTTTGAGTCCTGTTGGTGATGGAAGGAATTTTTATGGGTCTTTTTCACAATGTGGCTGAGTTAGTTAGTTTAAGGCAAGGCATGATTTTTTCACCCTGGAAACTTGGATTATTCGTTAAGCAAACAGAAAATTGATCTCATGACACATACAATTTACAGACAATATTGGAGATGCTCCTAAAAACCCCTACTGTAACAACCACAACATCCACTCATCTATCCCTTTATCCATAGTAGTTACTTGCCCTTAATTCCACACTGCTTCAATTTGTACAGCAATCTGTTATGTGCAACAGTATCAAAAGTTTTCCTGAAATCCAAATATAGTATATCAAAATTATTTTTTGTATCTAGTTCCTTTGTTTCTGCATCATACTATCAAATCAGATTGGTGAGACAAGATTTCCCCTTGATAAACACGTGATGTGACCAGTGGCGTAGCTGCGGTCTTTTGCACCCTGGGCAGATCCTTCTGGTGTCATCTCCTAAATAATGTTATCAACCTGAAAAAAAAGTCTTAAAACTTAATCGATTTTAAGAAATCACAGAAACTAAGGAACGTTTTGCAAGGAATGGTAAAAATTCAGTGAATAAGGGTATTTACATAGTACAGGCAACCCCCATATAACAAGGCACTTCTACAACAGATTCACTCTAACATGATTGATAAATTGCAGAAATCCTCACACAATACGGTACTTATATAACACGGTTTCGCTCTAACATGGTTACAGAATTTTGGTAAACCTTGCATAACAGTTTATTTTTGACCTTTTGTGCGGGGAAAACCCCACTATTATGTTGGATGTAATTTTTCAACCTTTCTACTCTTTTTGAATCTCCGCCGTTGACCTCGCTAGTCAAAAAAATAATTATTGAGAAATCCACATATTTTATTTTGTTGGGAAATTCCCGTGTTACGTTCTGTGCTATTGAACTTCTACTTGTTGAACTTTTGGAAAAATCTAGATTTCAAAGTTTTATTATTGTTGAATAGCACACCAGGCTATCCAAAAGATTTAAGTCATCCAAATGTTGAAGTTATGTTCCTTCTGCCACAGTTGTACTGGGTTAATACAAATTCTTTCATTCAGCCATTAGATCAAGGCATTATATCCACCTTTAAAACTCATTCCATCAGAAAATCGTTACAATGGATTTCAGAAAAAAATTATTACGAATCTATTGAAGTAATGAAGGCATGGAAACATTTCTCAATTGTGGACTGTATCAGAATCATAGCTTTATCGCTCAAAGAAGTAAAACCGTCAACGTTAAAAGTACGTAGAAAAATGTATGGCCACAGTCAGTTCATTCAGGAAATATGATCGAATGGGCAGAAAACAGAATCAGTGTGATATAGAACTTGCTACGTCGGTAGGAGGGGAAGGTTTTGATTATATGATACTGAAGCCCTTGTGGGTAGCACAGTTGATAGAATTGCCCTTTCTCCCTACACCGTCTAGAAAAGACCCAAGTTCAAATCCCATTGATGAAGGAAGGAATTTTTATGGGTCTTTTTCACAACGTGGCTGAGTTAGTCGGGCTCAGGTGATGGTAGCATGTTTTTTTCTCCTGAAAACTCGGGTTTTTCATCCAGCAAAACAGAAAATTGAACTAGCATTAGTAGCGGCATATGATGCAAGAAAGCAAGCTTATGCAGCATCAGCCAGAAAAAAAACGTCCACTTCACCCCTCCGTTCGTTCGAAATACCTGTCCAGCTGAGCCTTAAATTTATTTAGGCTATCAACTTCCACAACAAGGGATGGAAGTCTGTTCCACCATCCAACTACCTGTTGGCTAAAGGCAAATTTCCGCACATCCATCCTACATATGTCTTTCCTCAATTTGAATTTATGCCCTCTCAGGTGATTATTCTGAGCAAAAGGAAGAATCCCATCAGCGTTGAGCATGCTCAAACCATTCAAGGCCTTATACACCTCAATCAGATTACCTCGCTGGTGCCTAGTCTCCAGACACTGTAATTTGCAAAACTTAAACCTTTCTTCATAAGAGCTACCATTTGTTCCATTCATTAATCTTGTTGCCCTTCTCTGTACTCATTCCAGCAGCTCTACATCCTTCTTAAAGTGAGGCCTCCAGACCTGTATACAGTACTCAAGGTGTAGCCTGACCATTGCCTTATAAAAGGAAATAATCACCTCCTTATCCCTGCTAGAAAAATTCCTGTATATCATTGACAAGACACCATGAGATACTCTTGCAGCCCATCTGCACTGCTCAGAGAACTTCATATCTGCCTGCTCAACAGGTCCTTTTCATTCTCTACCACTGTCAGTGCAGTACCACAGAGTTGATACATTGCTCTGGGGTTGCTGTTTCCCATGTGTAGTACTTTACATTTGTCAATGTTAAACTTCATTTGCCACCTCTCAGCCCATCAGCTCAACCTCTCCAGATCCTGTTGCAGCATAACATCAGTAGTGTCCTTTACAACCCTGCCAACCTTTGTATCGTCTGCAAACTTGGACATTAAGCTTGATATACCATCATCAATATTATTTATAAATACAGAAAACAGTAATGGACCCAACACTGAATGCTTTCCATTTTGAATTTGCTGTTGGTAACATCATCAGTTGATGTCACCGTATATAGAATTTAAATACTGTGTCTGACCACCGTAGTTGCCTTTATGAAAGCAAAAACCCCCTCTCTTTACCCCTGATGGTAGTTACCTCTTTGAGTAAATCCTACTTCAACACACTGTGATCACTGCCACCTAGTGGTTCCTTTATCTGTAGATTCTTAATGCATGAAGAATCACTACTGATAATCAGATCTAGAGTATTACTCCCTCTAGTTGCCCTCCGAACATGCTGATGTTCGGAGGGCAAGTAGAGGGGACAATCATCCAATAAATCCACAAAAACATTGCTAGTGTGTGAGTGACCAACCCACAAATTCCAGTCAATATCTGGGAAATTATAATCCCCCATTATAAGACTCTCAGATTTACTGGCCCACTCTATTTCCCTGTACAGTTTCTTATTATACTCATCAGAGTCATTAGGCCTATAGCACACTCCTATTCTCAATTCTGATCTCCCAGTGCTTATGTCATACGAAACTGACTCGAAACTGCACTGTCCAGCGATGTCGACTTGGTTCACTTCCTTGGATTTTATGTGTTTCTTAACTAATAGCATATCCCCCTCTTCCCTTCCTATCCTGTCTATCCTTTCTGTAGACATTGTACTCCCCAAATTCCAGTTCTGCTTTCCTTATATCTGTGTAACACCCCGTCTCTGATATCCCAACAATATCCGCCTTTGATGCTTTGAGCAATACCTCAAATTCATCAAATTTATTTACCAAACTCCTAGCATTGGTGTACACGCAAGTATACATGCGCCTGTTCTTTTTCTTAGCTACCCTAACACAACCCATGTGTTTACTTGTACTGCAATGACTCCCAGCAGTCTCTGAAATATCCTGCATCATGTTTTCCAGGCTTCTGCTCATTCCAATAGAAGCAATGCAAGAATCACTTTCACCTCTGCCAGTGGCTACTGTTAACCTATTAGTCCTTGTATCCCCCCCCCAGCTAGCAGTTTTCCGACCCACCTAACACTGCCTCGATAGCATCAACAAATATTCTTGCACCCTTTCTATTAAATGTATCCCATCCCTGTAGAAGCAGTCCCTTCTGTTAACAAGTACAGACCAGGCTGAAAAAAATTCTACCCCTTTAGCCTTGCACAATCTTTCCAGGGCCGAATTGATCAACAAGGCTCTCATCAAATACTCCCTCATAATGTGCCTGGGCAGAATTGCAGACACTTTCAAATTCAATCCTAATTCACGGCTTTTTTTTTTTTAACAGTGACCTGTACTTATTAAGTAATTCTGCTGGTCTCCTACTCTTAATATCATTAGTGCCAACGTGTACAACTATATCACCTTTTGTGCCCTTAAAAGATGATATCCGCTCTACAACATCATCAACCTTTGTCCCTGGCAGACATAGCCTGGTCCTGTTCCACCTATCCTTTTTACAAAGCATGTTCCTTGTTTCCCTGACAATAGAGTCACCTACAACTACTAGTTCCTGTGGGACCAGCGCATTCTGCTTTGGGGGTTGCCACTGTGTTGCGTGGGGACAGACACAACACAGCATAACTGAGGACACACTCACTTTATAGACACAGATTAACATGGCCTTAGTCGTCGATGCTCCAAAAAAAATAAAAAAAGATATGATTACTGAAGACTCAAGAATTACTGGTAGAAAAAGAAGCTGGCTTAGCAAATTTGGTGCAAATGGCATCGGAGGTAAAATCAGTTCAGATGATGGTATCGCAGTTGAAAATTCTAAACTTCCAAATTTTACACTTTAAAGCATAGGGGAAGGCATAAAGTTAGTCGAGCAATGAGAATCTTATTTTTTGAACACAGATTCTTGAAAGAAAGGAGCTCAAATTCCAATGGGAGCTTCAAAAATGCTTAGTTCCATATGATGAAATTCACAAAGATTTATCAAGTAAAAGCAAACAAATGCAGATTACTGATTTTTTAGAAAGCAGAGGGTACACGAAATCTAGTAATGTTATATTTTTGTTGGTTTTGTTAGCTTTTGGAATGCAACCTCCCTTTTTGTACTTTTTATTAGTCCCGTATAACATGGTTTGCACAACACAACATTTTCCAGGAACCTAATAACCGTGTTATACAAGGGTTACCTGTATTTAATATAATAACAAAGAGAGAAAAAGAGATAAAATGTGAAAATCAATAACAGAAGAGATTTATAGTTTCCATTTTCCTGTCTTCATTTCAGCAAATTTATCCATAACCTCATCAAAATTAATTTTACTGGCATATTCATTTTCAATAGATGATATAGCTGGATTTGATAATCTAGTCTGACCCATTGATGAGCAGAAATAATTTTTAGTTAATTTTAATTTGGAAAAGCTTCTTTTGCAAGAAGCTCTATAGTACACGTACCATTAAAAAGAACCTTAAACATAACAATAAATTTGGTAGAGATTCTTAAAAATTCCACTTTATAATAAACCCTTCAAATTGCAAAGTTGTCCACTGTTTTGCTTCCTCAACAGTTATTTTTGCAGCTTGTAAGTCTTATTCAGCCAATTTATCCATGACAAAATTTATTGAAAATTTTTGTCATCTTTGAAATATTCTTCTTTCTTCACTAACAACCAAATTATGTGGTTGAATAATGGCAAATGTTGAAAGAATTTTGTGCCAGAAAAAAAAAGATAACTTAGAAAAGAAAAATCACATATGGATGATAATAAAATTTCAGCGGATACCTATGGTATCTGTATTTTCTTAAGGTTTGCCCAATGTTTGTAGAGTGGAAATTAATTTTTCAAAATTCATTTTGACAATATTTACAGATTCATAATGTTCTCTCCACCTTGTCTGTGCAAGTCTTTTGATTGACATTCCTGTATGTTTTTTCATTATTTCCCAATGCCATGGAGAGACTGAAAAGAAAGAATAAAGGTTTTCCAAGGTTCCAAAGAAGGTTATGCATGATGAAATGCTTGCAAATGAATGCACTCCACATAACTTTAACAAGTGGTTTGCACAGGGCATAAACAATGCTTTGGGATTAATTTCCTTGAGTTTAGATTGGTCCCGCCACGAATTCCTGCCATGGTTGCTATATTGTCATAGCCTTGATCACAGCACAGATTTATATCCAGTCCATCCTCTTCTAAATTGTTCAAAATTTCTTTTGCGAGTTTAGCAGCAGTCTTTCCAACAATGGGGAAGAATCCTAAACATTACTCCACTTCAAACTTGTCACCCACAATGTGAACATATCTAATTAATTCACACATTTGGTCAGTGTGGGATACGTCTGGTGTACTGTCAAATACAATTCCAAAATATTTAGCCCATTTTATATTACTGGCTACTATTTTTTCTCTCACATAATTTCCTAAAATGTTATAAACTCATTTTGAATCTCTGGCGATAAATATGAAGGTTCTTTCCTATCAGATGAACCTGCAATTCTTAAAATATATTCTTTCCAGAGTAATAATTTGATAACAACTCTACCATTTCTCTAAAATTTCCTTTATTTGTAGAAAATGTGGATTCATCATGTACATAAAAAGGAAGATTACGAAGAGCCACATAAGATTACATCTAAAAGCCAATGAAAAACATCTCTCCATTTCTTTCTTTCTTTATCCAGTACTATCTGATGAATGTGGTCAATAGTTTTGTTGAAACTTCAGCCATGCACTTAAGGTTTTCCACTTCTCCAAGCACAAAAGATGCTGTTCACTATTTTCACGGTCAGAAACCTTTGGGTTTAATTTCCGCCAAGTTTTAAATCCCGTGATAAAGTTGGATGTTTTGATTTCTTTATTCTCCATTGAGAATAGTTTGCAGCAAAAACAAAATTTCCTGATGATGGTAAGTAAACCATCCATGTTCTTAAAATTTTTTCTTCATTTGGCAGTGTTATAAAACCAGGAAGTTGTTAGCTGTTGACATTTCCCTTTAATTTATTCTCCTGCTCTTTCAGCAGTGTCAAAAGGTCTGTCCTTATTTTGAAAATATTCGCTGACTTTCTTAATAAAATAAATTCTCAAGCTATCTGGTACCAGAATAGGCCAAAAAGCAACATTGGAATACTTTAAAAATATGTTTATTTCCCCTTCCTTTTCAGAATCTTTTCTCTGCTTGTGTATTTTTATTAGCTTCTTCTCTACTAGTGAATGAATAAGAATCTTCTAGATTCTTCTCCACTAGTGAATGAATAACTTTCTCTGTTAGATCCTCTTGAGAAGATTACTCTTGTACTTGCTCTTCTGATTTGTCGTGCTGAATACCTATTGCAATAGATGTTGAAGCTGTAGCATACTTCAGCGATGATCCAGACATTGCTTGGATAACTTCTTCTCTTGCTTTCTTTGCTTTTCTCTGTTGAAATCCTCTGGGTCGATTTCACTTCATTTTGTACTTATATGTAGGGACCTATATAAAGAAGTTAATTAAAAAACGGAAAATATCTGTAGAATATAAAATCAAAATGTAATCAAAAATCAAAATCAATCTGTAGAAATCAAAATGAAAAATGAGTTTTCAGGAAATACAAAGGCTCGCCTATATACTTTGTTTATGTCCTCTCACCAAAAATCTGGTGCTAACTTAATGACTTGTAAGACGAACTATGTAAAAAAAAAAAATGTGGTTAAACTAAACGCGTCTATAAAGGCTAAATATTGTTTTGATTCCCAGTTTTATGTGCCTTAATAACATGCCAAAAAAGTGTTTACATAATAAATCTCTGCTATTTTACTTTGCTAAAGTTTTCTCTTAATCTGCCTTAGCTTGTCTAACATCCTTTGTGACTTGATTGCAGAATAGTTTATATCTACTATAGTCTTCTGTATCACCTGATAGTTTATATACATCCCATGCATCTTTCTTCTCTGCAACAAATCTCATTAGTTCATCTGATATCCATTTAGGTCTAAGCCTTAAACAATATTTCTTAATTGGTATGAAAATCTTAGTAGCTTCTATGATTATTTCCTTGAATGCTTTTCATTTAGAATTTACTAATGGAACATCATCATTTGGTCCCACTATAGAATTTAAAATCTGTCTGGGTTCCCTTTCTTTACCTTTGAAGGTAGTTACATCTTTAAGTTAACTCTACTTCACATAATATGCTGTGATCACTGCCACCTAGCGGTTCTTTTATCTGCAGATTCTTAATGCACAAATAATCACTGCTGACAATAAGATCATGAATATTATGCCCTCTTGTTGCCTCTCTACCTTGTTGCTGTAGAAAACAGTCATCCATTAAATCCACAAAAGACTTATTATATCAAGACTACAGTGGCGCTGCGTGTAGTGGCTGTATTTAAATGTGCTCTCAGTTTATTAAAATTTGGTGGTTTGAAAAGCATAAAAAACTGAAAATACATCTTACCGTAAGGAAGAAGAGATAAAGAGGATTCACTAGACATATATTTTATGTCTAAGTGGTAAATATTTAGGTTGTAAGACTAAAATAAAACTTTAACGGTTAGTGCATTAGAAGAATACGGAAGATTATGCAGCGGTTTAATGCTATATGAAAGGAATTTAAAATTTGAAATATAGGAGAGAATATTTAAAAACGTATGAAATTAGTGTCACCTTATGAATAAATTCATTGACAATTAATTGTGTGAATATACTGGGGGGGGGAATATATATAAATAACCACCTCTGGAAACCAGGCGAGAGCCAGCTGTAATAAGCAGGGCTCTGCTGTAGTCAACTTTCTCTTCCCGAGCATCTCGTGAGATGCACAATGACTCTTCCTATGATTAAAGCCAGCCCCTTTCAAAATCGGCCATGTGGTAAGCAATGGCATACCACCACATTATCTGATGCCAAAGAGACCACAACAAAAACAACTCCAAAAACTGCTGTTAACCAGATCCTGGATGCCACTGTGTGCCCTGCAAAATTAAATTTAAGAAAGAAGAGGATAAATGTGGCCACATGGAATGTAAAAAGTTTAAAAAAGAAGGCAAGATGGATATGGTCATCAATGAAATGTATAGGTATAAAATTGACATTTTAGGAACAACCGAAGTCATGTGGACAGGACAAGGTAATTTCAAACCTGGAAATGGGTTTTGGTTGTTTTTTCTGGAAGTGACCAAGTAAAAGAACATGGTGTCTCTGTCAATATCCGATGACCTGCTCTAGCAGCCTGTCTGCACTGCTCAGAAAACTTCATAGCTGACTGCACAATTACTCCCAGATCTTTTCATTTTCTAGCACCCTAAGTGTAGTACCACACAGTTGATATGTTTCTTTTGGGTTACTTCTAGTCACATGCAGTATTTTACATTTGTCAATTTTAAACTTCAGCTGCCACCTCTCAGCCCATCTGCTCAATTTCTCTAGGTGCTGTTTCAGTAGCATACTGTCATTAATGTGATTAACAACCCTATCATCTGCAAACGTGGACATTAAGACTGATCAGTATCATTATTAAATACAGAAAACAACAATGGGCCCAGCACCAAACCCTGGGGGACTCCACTAATAACATTAGTCCACATAGAGCAGTACCCTTTGATTACCACTCTCTGTCTTCTCCCACTCAACCATCCTTTTATCCATTGTAGGAACTTGTCCTTAATGCCATACTGCTCCAATTTGTGCAGCAATCTTCCATGTGCAACAGTATCAAACGCTTTTCTGAAATTCAAGTATATAATATCAAAATTATTTTTTGCATCCAGTTCCTTTGTGACCACATCATAGTATCCAGTCAAATTGGTTAGACAAGACTTCCCCTTAACAAACCCATGCTGTTTCTGAACTATAACTGCAGTCTTGTGTAAATGATGCTACATTTCTTCTTTAATTACTGACTCCATTATTTTCCCTGGAACAGAAGTTAAACTAACAGATCTGTAATTACTCATGTCACCTTTTGATTCCCCTTTATGAATTCGGGACACATTTGCACATCTCTAGTCCATGGGGATCTCCCCTGACTCCAAGGAAGCTTTCATAATTATGGCTAAGGGTTTGCTTACTTCTTTTGCTGCTTCCTTTGATATAATGGATGGAATCTATCCATCCATCCCGGGGTGGATGGATAGATCCCATCCACCACAGATGCCTTTCCTAAGTTCAATTTCAACAATTTTTCTTCTACTTTGCTCTCAGTCATTACAAAATCATTTAGCCCTCTACCAGAGTTTGATAAGCTTCTGGCCTCTTCCCTCAGACTTCCTCATGTGTGAATGTAGATGCAAAATACTCATTCAGTTTTTGTCAGCTACCTCAGCAGGTTCAACAATCGAACTGTTGATGTCAAGTGGACCAATCTGTTTCATTCCCTTCCTTCTAGAGTTTACATTAGTGAAAAGTCTTTACTGCTGTTCTTTGCATCCTTTGCCAAAGATTTTTCGCAATCTGCCTTTTATTGTGTAACGTCCTTTGTGATTATAGACTATTTTATATCTATTATAGGCATCTGTGTTTCCTGATAATTTATATGCCTCCCATGCATTTTTTTTCTCTTCCACAAGTTTCATTAGGCCTAAATCTTGAACAGTATTTCTTAGTTGGTATAAAAAACCCAGTAGCTTCCAAGATTAATTCCTTGAATGCTTCCCACGTAGAGTTTGCTGTTGGTAATGTCATCAGTTAGTCCCACTGCATAGAATTTTAAAAAAATCTCTGAGACCACTGTAGTCACCTTTACAAAAGCAAAAACCTTTCCCTTTCCCCATGATGGTAGTTACATCTTTAATCTAAGTTAAATCCCACCTAGTCATTTGTTTATCTGCAGATTCTTAATGCATGAAGAATGCTGTTTCAACCTAAATACAGAATTCTGGTATGGTTCAAATTATTTTTATCATTTACATAGTGTGTTAGCATCAAAAATGTGTGGAAAGCACCTTTCAGGAATTTAGCTAGGATAGCACAAACTAATTGGATAGCCCTCCAAAAGAACCACTTCTAATACATGGATTTTTATTGTTCAGGAAGGTCTAGGCAAGAAGTTTACAAACTTCTTTCATATTATCCTGGCCAACCTTTTTTATTTTCTTCCAAATGAATGTTGAATTGAGTTTGTACGCTAAATGCTTTACTTATTCAGATTTTTTTTTTTTTTTTTTTCCCATGTTTAATCTTCCTTCTCCATTAAGTCATTAATAGAGAAGGAATAATTGAAGGAAGGCATGCTAACCATAGGTTACCTGTATTTTTGTCATTGATAAATGCAATGTTATGCATCTTCTTTTGTTTTGGGTTAAAAATAAAAAGTAAGAGAGGGAGAGGAAAGATGTTCAAGATTAAGCACAAGCTTTAACATGGCCACCCAAATTTTTCTTTATCAGCTATTAGCTTGCAAAGATAAGAAGTGTCCAGAGCTTGCTGGCTCTAGCATGCAGTGTGGGAAGAAATGTAAATTTTGAATGTACTGCTCAATAATTATATTTTAATCAATTAATTATATCAAAAGAATGCTGATCGGTAAAAATACATCACCACCCTTTGGAATACACTACAAAAATCTAAGGTGTCACAGCGCACACTTCGGAAAAGCCTGGGTAAGTCCAAAATGTACAGGAATGTCATCATTTTTGAACATCAGTTTTTCTTTTTTTCATTGCAAAATGGTAGACCACACTTAAGGCATCCACAGGAGTGTTTGCTGTTTGTACTGTTCCATGACAGATACCTCTCAGCAGAGTGTACTGTAGTCATGCCATATTAAACAGTAACATTTGGTCTGGTTTATTTTTTATCCACTCATTTTTAGATCATAATCTTCCCTATAATGAGAGTTGTGGTGATTGATAAATAAATACCATGCAACCTTGATATAACGTGATTGTCAGGTGACAAGTTTAATATCTGCCTTATAAACAAAACATGTTATAGTGGAAAAAATTTTACTATTTTTTCTCCCAGTTTTTTAAACATAAACAACACTTTACTTTAAAACATTAGTAAATAAATATTTTATTTATTAATGTTTTTTATGATTATACAGACTAAATGACATAAACTATTAAAGGTTATATCATTCCCTTTACATTATTATAATACACAATGCTGTTATGGACTTACACTTTCTTATTCCAAAGGTGTTTTTCCTTCTGCTTGGAAATTTGCTCATATCCAGCCAGTTCCTAAAAAGGGTGACAAGTCCCTCCCATCCAGTTATCGTCCCATTGCAATTACTTCTACTCTTTCTAAAGTAATAGAGAGAAATCAATTAACCGCCAACTCTTAAACTACCTAGAAACCTTCCGTCTGATCATCGCCAGTTTGGATTCCGTCAGTGTAGATCCACTGGTGATATTCTGGCTTATGTTACCCATTTATGGACAAATTCAATGGAAAAGTTTGGTGAAATACAAGCAGTTGCTCTTGGCATCTCAAAGGCTTTCAATCATGTTTGGCATAAAGGTCTTCTAAACAAGCTTCCATCTTATGGTTTGCCAACTGTTTTTTGTAATTGGTTATCCAGTTTTCTCTCTGATCGTTCACTGAGGGTGATTGTAGATGGCTCTCTGTCTTCTAACTTCTCCACTAATGCCGGTGTCCCCCAAGGTTCAGTTCTTTACCCCACTATTTTCCTCTTGTATATTAATGACCGTCTTCCATTGACTGGAAATCTTATCCATAGTTTTGCCGATGATAGCAGATTGCATTCCACTTTCCATTTTGAAAAACCTTGCCCTGTTCATTCAGCTTCAACTTCTCGAATATCCGCTACCAATTAAATGCCTATCTCCAGGTAATTCTACAGTGGGACAAAGTCAACTTAGTTGATTTCAATCCTTCTAAAACTCAGTCTTGTCTTATATCTCACAAAAAGGATTTTTCTGCTCCTATGCTTATCTTTGGTGACACTGATTTCTAGGCAAAATCTCTTTTGGGGATTACCCTGACTTCTAACCTCTTTTTTTTGCACAAGCACATTACAAATATTGCTTCCTCTGCATCTAAAAAACTTGGTTTTCTCTTTTTGCTCTCGGCGTTACTTTTCTTCCAAATAGCTGTTTACTCTGTACAAATCGCAATACCGCCCTACCATAAAATATTGTTCCCACATCTGGAGTGGTGCCCCCAAAACCTCTCTCAGGCTTCTAGATTCCATTCAAAAGAGGGCAGTTAGGTTAATTAATGACTCCTCTCTAACAGTCTCTCCACTCTCTGTCTCATGGACGCCTCCGTAGCCAGGTGGGAAGGAGCAGCAGTGCGTAGCACACGCTTCTTGATTAGACTGGGGTTCGAACCCGTCACCACCGAATGCGGAAAGGTCAGGGAATGACCACCGCATATTCCTGGAGCAATATGGCCTTAGTTGCTAATGCTCCTAAAAACCAAATAACAACAACAACTCTGTCTCATAAACGTACTGTTTCTGCTGCATACCTTTTCTACAGATACTTCCATGGGCACTGTTCTTCTGAATTGGCTTCTATAATTCCCGCTCTCTCTTTCAAAACAGTCCAAACACGTGCTGCCAACATCCATTTACTGTCCAACTTCAAACCCACAGAATCAACTTTTCATCTTCCTCGTTTATTCATTCAACTGCCGTTTTTCTGGAACAACCTCCTTCATACGTATTTCCTGAAAATTACAGTCTACAGAAGTTCAAGTCTAATGTCAACAAATATCTTCTTTTGTCTTCTCAATCTCCAACCCAAACACTAAATACTATAGGTTCTAATACCTCTCGTTTTTGAGGTTTTCACAAAAAAAAAAAAAAAACCATCTGTTCTAAAATAGTCATAATTTAATTTGCTGGAACTGATCATTGCATTTTTTTCAGTACTTTGTTCATTTCAGATGCTTTTTCCTTACACAACCCATCTACATTATCTTCTGAGTCACTCCCTATGTCCCTGGCCTTGTGTTTGTCAATTGTCTTCCCACTGCTCACAGAGGATGTGATTTCTTCCTTGCTTAGATAATGTGTAACTGCAGCTTTCACATCCACCTAAATCCAAGCAGCCATGTCATTTGCTTCAAGACTGCCATCAAATACTAAAATACTACCATTAAGTACATTACAATCAGCCTTTGCTTCTGGTTCTGAAAATGCTGCTAATTCAAGGTTACTATTAATGATCTTGTCTTTTCCAATACCTTTTTTTTGCCATCCATTTTCAGTTGCCACTGGGTATACTTTCTCCCACGTTAATCCAATATTGTATGCAATGTCTTTCAATGTTAATGTTTTCAGAAATTCTGGAACTTGAATTTCTGAATTCAAAACACCAGCAAGTAGCTCACCCGGATAGTAGGCCTTGAAGTTGAAGGCTTGAATAATCTCTGATCCCTGGGCTGAACTAGTGCAGTTGTGTTCCTTGGTGGAAATGTGACTGATCTTGCCAACTTTCAATTTTAGGACATCAGCTAAAGGATGAGCTGGGCAGTGATCTAACAGGAACAGAACATTTTCTTCAAGTTTTTTGGAAAGCAAAACAACCATCAGCAGTACTCCAGCCTCTGTTAAAATTGAATTGTTCTGTTGCATCCTCAGTTAAATATTAAAGCTGATTTACTAGTATCCTACTTTTCTTTTATCTCTTGTATCGACAGGCTTGGTAAACCATCTTGTACCGTACACAGTGCAGTCCACTCGATACTCCCTAGGTTTTCTGACAGAATGGAGTTAGAAGAGTTCAGAACCATTTTGATGTCAAGAAAGCTCCAAGTCCTCGGTGAATTTCTTCAGTTGTTCTCAAAACCTGTGCTTCTAGGCTTGCTCCTGTTCTGTGTCACATTTTTTACACTTTCTTATCCCACTGGTGTTTTTCCTTCTGCTTGGATATTTACTTATAACCAGTCCCTAAAAAGAGTAACAGATTTCTCTCATCCTATTGTCACCCAGTTATAGTTACTTCTACTCTTTCAAGGTATTGGAGAAATCCATGAATTGCTAAATCTTAACCTATCTCAAAACGTCTGCCTGATCAATGGTTAGCCTTAAGGATTCCATCACTGTCAATCAACTGGTGATATATTGGTTTATATTACTCATCTTTGTATATATTCAGTATACAAGTTTGGCAAAATTCAAGCAGTTCTTGATATTTCAAGATATTTGATTGTTTGGGATAAAAGTCCTCTAAACAGGCTTCCATCTTATGAATTAACAACCTTTTTTTTCCCCTCTCCTCAATTGGATATCCAGTTTTCCCCGTGTCCATATTGACTGCAATTGATGGTAACAAAAAAAAAAAAAAAAAAAGAAAAAGAAAAAAGAAGCCCAGTGAATATCCCCTATCAAGTCCTTATCTCCAGATAATGGAGCAAAGAAAACTTTACTCTTCTAAAACTTAGGCCTATTTTATTTCTCACAAGAAAAAGTCAACTGCTCCATGCTCATCCTCAATGACTGATTTTTAGACAAGGTCACATTAACTCTACTAGGAATTACCCTAACTTCTAATCTCTTCTGGCATATGGCCATTACAAATATAATTTCTTCTGCATTCTTAAAAACTGTATTTTCTTTTTGCTCTCAGCATTACTTTTCTTCTCAGCAACTACTCACTCACTCTACAAATAATGCTCCCACATTTGGGATGGTGTCCCCAAAACCTTTCTCAGTCTTCTAGGCCCCATCTAAAGTTAGGCACATATTGAAATTAGAAACAGATGTAAAATCAGCATCAACCACTCCTGAATTCCAAATGTTATTATGTTATTAAGTCTATTCTTCCAAAAGTTGTTTCTCTAACCTTAACTTCTCCATCAACTCCCTTACGTAATAAACTTTTTAGCTAAAGGTGAGAATTTTTTGTTAGTTTATTCTATTAGTTTACTTACATGTATATTTAAGTAAACTAATACAAAATGCTGAAGTACTTGTACTGTACTGTATTATAAAGTATAGTTTTTCTGTGAAAAAGTACAAGTTCCAATAGCCTTGGAAGGGATTAAACCTTTAACATGTATTTCAAATATTTGATTAACAATAATATCAGTTTACAATACTTTTCATAAATTGGTTTCATGGCTTCATTGATTGGTTTCATGCTTTTTTTATGTATTTCACCACCTATAATCATTAAAGCTGGTGGTGAAAGGGGAAATCACTGTTTTTTGTTGTACTAATCATGTAGAGTTCAGATAATATTTAGCAATGTTTTTTAATCTGTAATATATAACAGAGGCATTAATTACACAAAGTTTTAATTTCTTTAGAGTTATACTAAATATGAGGAATTATGGCTGTGATTGTGTTTTGAGGTATTTGTTTTTTGTGAAATTATGAATGCTTATTATTTATTATTTTTTTTTCTCTCTTTTTAGTCTGTAATGGATGAGAAATTTTCTCTGCTATTCCAATCTCAGTTTAAAGTTGGTGGTGGAGAGTTGGTGTTTCAAGTGTGGGTAAGTAAACTGTTTGGACTTCTGTGTAATGAGTCTTCTGTGAACTCTATTTACATCTGACTGAGACGTTCAGATGTAGAAAAGTTCAGTCTAGAAATGCCCGGCCAGTATGAGTCAATGAGAATGGGTGTAAGTCATCAAAGTACAACATCCATGTACATGTTCCTTAACCTTATTTCCTTTTATTTTGTGAGTGAATTAAGTCATTAGTTCTGCACATGATGACCACTAGGAGCAACATATTATTATCACTCTGAATGAAAATTAGAAACTGTTCAGAAAGAGTGGTGTAAGTCAGTGGTACATTGTTTACATTGTGAAAATGGTAGTTCCTCTGATTTCTTGAGGAAATTGCATCTATGTATTACCGAAATTATTTTGCAGTGGCAATTTTGCAACTTTTCAAGTTTAGTAAACTACTTTATATGTTATTTTAGTTACCACTAAGGAATAGTTTGAGATAACCTCGAGTTTGGCAATGTTGTTTTAATATTGTAAGTATCTGTGAACAAAAAATTATTAAAATAGAGAACGTGGAATCAGCTCAGCACAAGGAAAAGTTTGTTTGTAGAATACAGTCTGAGCAGTTTTTTCTACACCTTAGAATAATAATAAACCTGAAAGTTTTGATAGTCATCTGGTTAAAAGTAAGTAGCAAAACAATAAATTCTAGGAGCCTTCTTCAGATTGCTGAAAAGCCTCAACGTGATCTATAACAGGGGTGGCCAATGTGTCGATCGCGGCTTTAATTTCGGTCGATCACGACGAATTTTGAAATATACAACCATTCCTCGATTTGTGTGGTCAGGTATACTACCAAAATTTTATATTGTGCAATGGGTTTCCGCTACCTGCACGTTATTTTATTTATTTTTATTATTATTATTTTTTTTTTTTTCAAAGCTTCAAAAACAGAAATGAAGATCAGATTTCGAAAATTTATTTATTTATTTTTTTGCATGATTGAAGATTTCATTGAAGGAGAAACACATTTCACCATAATAAAGTAAAATCCCACAGAATTCCAGCTGTAGGTATTATTGCAAATGCAATAAGATCGAGTTTACTACCTGTTTATAATTAGATTGCACTAACAGAAAAGCCCAATACACCGGAAAGTACAAATTGTTTTTATTGTTTTATGGTCATGACCTCCAGAAATAGCTTTAGAGAAATAGCACAAAGGCATTCAAAACTGATTCTTATAAGGAGAGCAATAAACAGTGGTGTGCTTGTCTGGTTATTTTAGAAACAACTTCCTCATTTGGGAATCCTCTTCATCAATTATCCTACGTTAGCTGTTCAGACAGAATATTTTTCCCGCTCGCGTAACTTAAAGTGTTTTAATTAGTAAGCATTGCTTTTGCTGATTTAATAACTGGACAGTACTTATGTTAATTTAATACCTTTTGATTTAAAATGAATACTACGAAAAAGAGTAAAACGTATTATTTTCATCAAGAGTGGGAACTAGAATACTTTTTTGTAATGGTGAAAGAAAAATGTTCCTGTTTGATTTGCAATGCTTCCATGGCTATACCCAAAAAAAGGAAATTTAGAAAGGCACTTCAATGCACTTCATGGTAAATACCAGTCGGATTTTCCGCCAAATAGTGACCTTAGAAAAAGTAAATTAGAAGAGCTTAAATCCAGATTATTCGCGCAATAAAATTTCTCATGACACCTAATTTATAATCTAAAGCAGTAACTGTAGCATCATTTAAAGTGAGTCATCTTCTTGCAAAAAAATGCAAATCATTTTCTGATGGTTAATTCATCAAAGATGCATTTTTTAAGAACAAAAATGAAATTAAAAGTGCCCTTCAAGATGTGCAATTATCTCGAAATACTGATGCGACGCATCGAAAACACTAGTAAAAATGTGGGCGAACAACTGTGTGCTGATATTGCTAACTGACATCTACAGATGTCAGTGATACAAGTCATTTGCTCGTTTTTATTCATATGGTTTTCATTGATTCTGCCACTAGAGAAGAATTCTCAGTATGGTTTCTTTAAAAGAAAGAATTAAGAGGTCTCTTGATATCTTTAACTCATTCAAACATTTTATTGAAAAAATTAAATTACCACTATTTAAGCTCATATCAGTAACAACAGATGGAGCTAAAGCATTGAGTTACCACTGTATCGTCCACCAACAAGTGTTAGCCAGCAAAAGATTAAATACTAAAAGTGTTGTGAACATTCCTTTCAAAATCGTGAATTCCATCAGAGGACAATCTCTTCAAAGGAGACTTTTCAAAATGCAACTCGATGAAAAAGAACCAGATCTGAAAGTACACACAGATGAGGCGGCTGAGTCGGAGTAAGTTTCTACAGAGATTTCGAAATTTTGCTGAACTAAATAAAAAAAATTGTTGATTATCAGCAGCTACAAGATGTGGAGTGGTTGTGTGATCTGGCTTTTTTGGCAGATTTTACCAGTAAATTAAGATCTGAATTTGGAATTACAAGGAAAAAATAAAAATGTGGGTGACATGATTAGTAGTATTTCCGAATATAAATATTAATTTTTGGCAATGGCTAAGGATCTCAAAGAAAAAAAAATTCAACCATTTTGCAAATATGCAAGATCATTTGCAAAAATATCCTGTTTTTGAATTTAATAGTGAGAAATATGTTTCTGAAATTGAGAATATTGTGGACAATTTTGAAACCAGATTCAGTGATTTTAAAACAATTGAAGAAATTGTTCAATATATTTCTTATCTGTTTAATGTCGACTTAGATACGAAACAAATTGCAGAAAAAATCGCTGTGATTTTTCACATGGAGAAAATATTACTTGAAAATGAAATTATTATATTGCAAAACGATATCTTCCTAAAAGCCAGGTCATCAGAAAAAGAGTTTTGGAAATGTTTGCCGAGAAAAGTATCCAAATGTAAATAAATGCAGTAACTTTTAAATTCTTGTTTTGGTTCCACTTATCTATGTGAATCGGCCTTTTCGTATTTGAAACAAACAAAGACAAAGAATCGCTATGCTCTTACAGACTTCCATACAGAAGATTCTTTATGGTTGGCCTTATCACAGTATATCGCCGATTTTGATAACTTGGCAGATGACACGAAGACACAAACTTCACATAAATGAAAAATTTAAATACGTGTGAATTTAAAATAAGAGTTCTGAATTGTATTGAATTTTAAAATTTATAAACAACATTTTTAAATATGTGGTGATTAACTTTTTAACCTTGTGCAATGAAATTTTTGAGATGGTAGAATGCGGCACAATTTGAAGGAAAAAAGGAGATCGCATCATAAATTAAGTTGGCCACCCCTGATCTATAACAACCATACCAAACCAGTTACCTCCCACACTATGATGGCAGACTTGACAGTATGATAGTTTCACAACCCCTAAAAGATGCAATAGACAGGACAGGAAGGGAGGAGGGGTTATGCTGTTAGTTAAGAAACACATAAAACCTAGGCAAGTGCATCCAATTGACATTGGTGGACAATGCAATGTTGAGTCAGTGTGGGGTGACATAATCAATGGGAAAGGGAAAATGTGAATAGGTGTGTGTTTTAGGCCTAATGAATCTGATGAGTATAATGAGCAGTTGTGTAGAGGAATAGAGTGAGCCCGTAAATCAGTTTGTGTTATAATTGGGGATTTTAACTTCTCAGATATTTGCTGGAACTTGTGGATTGGTCACTCGCACACTAGCAAGACTTTTGTGGATTTATTGGATGACTGTTTTCTTCAGCAACATGTCCGAGAGGCAACCAGAGGGAGTAATACCCTTGATCTGATTATCGGCAGTGATTCTGATATCTGTAAACAAAGGAACCACTAGGTGGCAGTGATCGCAGTGTACTGATGTGGGATTTACTTAAAAATGTAACTACCATCAGGGATAAGGGGAAGGCTTTTTGCTTTTGTAAAGGTGACTACCAGTGGTCTCAGAGAGTTTTTAAATTCTGTACAGTGGGATCAACTGATGATGTTATCAACAGCAAATTCTAAGTGTAAAGCATTCAAGGAATTAATCGTGGAAGCTATTACGCTTTTCATACTGATTAAAAAATATTGTTCATTGTTTAGGCCTAAATGGATATCAGATGAATTAATGCGGCTCGTGGCAGAAAAGAAAAATGCATGGGATGCATATAAATTATCAGGCAACAGAGTATGGCAGATATAAGCCAGTTTGTAATCAAGTCACAAAGGAGATTAGGCAAGCAAACGCAGATTATGAAAAATCTTTGGCAAAGGATGCAAAGAAAAATAGCGAAGAGTTCTTTAATTATGTAAATGCTAGAAGGAAAGGGATGAATCAGATTGGTCCACTTAACATAGATGGTTTGGTGGCTATTGATGATTACACTCAGGTAGCTATTAAACTGAATGAGTATTTTGCATCTACATTCACACATGAGGAGTTATTCAAGGAGAAGAATGCCAGAAGTTTATCAAATTCTAACGCTACACGATTTTGTAATATCTGAGAGCAAAGTGGAGGAGAAATTGTTGAAGTTAAACATAAGGAAAGCACCTATGTGGATGGGATCTATCCAGTTATATTAAAGGAGACAACAAAGGAAGTAAGCAAACCCTCAGCCATAATTATGAAAGCTTCCTTGGACTCTGGGGAGGTCTCCATGGACTGGACATGTGCAAATGTGTCCCCAATTTCCAAATGGGGATCAAAGGGTGACACGAGTAATTACAGATCTGTTAGTTTGACTTCTGTTCTGGGGAAAATAATGGAGTCACTGGTTAAGCAAGTGATGCAGGATCATCTAGACAAGACTACAGTTATAGTTCAGAAACAGCATGGGTTTGTTAAGGGAAAGTCTTGACTGAAAACTTTTATTAGATACTATGATGTAGTTACAAAGGAATTAATGCAAAGAATAATTTTGATATGCATCTGTGAACTTGGAATTTAGGAAACCTTTTGATATCATGGCACGTGGAAGACTGCTGTACAAATTGGAGCAGCATGGCATTAAGGGCAGGTTGCTACAATGGATAAAACAATGGTTGAGTGGGAAAAGACAGAAGTTGGTTAACAGTGGACACTGCTCTTCATGGACTAATGTTATTAGTGGAGCGCCCCAGGGTTCGGTGTTGTGCCCATTGTTGTTTGTTTTCGGTATTTAGCAGTGATATTGATGAAGGTATATCAGGGTTCATGTGTAAGTTTACAGACGATACAAAGGTTGGCAGGGTTGTTTATGGCAGTAATGATAGTACACTACTGCAACAGGATCTGGAAAAGTTGAGCAAATGGGCTGAGGGATGGCAACTAAAGTTTAACATTGACAAATGTATGTAAAGTACTGTATATAGGTAGAAGTATTCCCAGAGTACAGTATGAACTGTACTATACTCGGGATAGTGGAGAATGAAAAGGATCTGGGGGTAAATTGTGCAGTCAGATATGAAGTTTTCTGAACCGTGCAAAAAGGCTGCAAGTGTAGCTCATGGTGTCTTGTCAGTGATGTACAGGAAGTTTGCTAGCAGGGATAAGGGGGTGATTGTTCCCCTTGTAGAAGGCAGTGGTCAAGCCACAACTTGAGTACTTTGTACAGGGTCTGGAGTCCTCATTTTAGGAAAGATGTAGAGTTGCTGTAAGGAGTACAGAGAAGGGCAATGAGATTGGTGAGTGGAAGAACAGGTTGGTGTTAGCAAGAAAGGCTTAAGTTCTGCAAATTGCAGCATCTGGAGACTAGGCACCTGCGAGATGATCTAATTGGGGTGTTATTAGGCCTTGAATTGATTGAGCAAGCTCAATGCTAATGGGATTCTTCCTCTTGCTCAGATTACGTTGTCATTTTGAAATGCTCTTCAAGAAGGTTTATGGATTTTCAAATTTTGAATTTAAAAGCTATTTAAAAGTTTATAAATTTTTGAGAAATGTGAAAATTAATATAGTGTGATATTCATATTTTCAACAAAAACAACCATTCACGAAGTTGAACAATGAGAATATGATGGAACCTCTGGGCCGACCGGGCTAGCCGAGTGGGTAAAGTACCTGCCAGGCAACCCAAAGGTCACGGGTTCGATTCCCGCCTTGGGCTTGGATCAAAGTACTGCAAAAAAAACCTTGGGAGGTGCAATATGGCCACAGAAGCCGATGCTTCTGTGGCCATATTGCACCTCCCAACAACTACCAAATAAAAAAAAAAAAAAAAAAATGGAACCTCTGTCATTTATTCTTCCTGTCAGCCACACCAACTGAGGATGCAGCAGATGGGATCTTTAAACTTACGTGAACAAGAATAGTCTTAAAAGACACCACACAGAATTTAGTTGTGTTATGTTTTCCTTTATATTTTATTCAAAAATATTTTTTCCTATTAAAATTTCAGTAATTTCTGATTTGTTTTCTTATTTCTTGTGAAATCTAAGATAGTCTATTTCTTCATTCATTTTTATTAACCTTAAATATGGTGGTAGTGTAAGTTAATAGTGAAAACATACAGGGTCCAGTCACATTATTATGACCACCTACCTAGTATCCAGAATATGTGCGTTTTGCAATCGTACTGCTACAGTACTTTCACTACTGTAGCAGGTGAGCATTTCACAAAGTCCGCTGTTTTGGAAATGCTGGCACCCTTGGCCCAATAGCCGATGATCATGCCTTTTTCCAAGTCTGATAGGTCACGTGCTTTGCCCATGACAGAGGCTGTTACTGTGTTCACGGATGCCAAACATCAAGCCTTATATGCTTGCGGTGTGTGAACTTGACACGTGCACTGTATGATTCACTAGGCGTTTGTGATGTCTGCATTGGGTAGTCATAATATTGTGACTGGGCTCTGTATTTTTTTCAATGTTTATATTTTAGTAATTTTCTATGATATTTTATCTTTTACTATAACAGTGACAGCTACTAAGAGATTTCATCATGTTTCCTGATTTTTCCGTGATGAGGTATTGAAAACAAAATATTTGAAAGAATGTAAATATAGTTACATACAGTAATACCCCGAAGTTACGCGATAGGTGGGTCCGACGAAAATCGCGTAAGTCGAATTCGCGTAAGTCGGGGTACAACTTTGCATATAAATACATATAAATTTTGCTTAATTGGGACCAAGGACTAACAAAAACATTAGTTTAGAAGAAAAATATTAATAAAGTTGCAGTTCTTTATACATATTAATACAAAATATGTATTAAAAAAAACAAATGACTTACGTTAAAAAGTTATTTCGATGTCGATGGCTTCATAAAATCTAACAAATTCGTCTGACGACACAGCGCCTTCTTTTTTTCACGCAGAATTTCTTCGTAGCAAGCTAATAATTTTTTTATTCCTTGCTTTGTAGCTATAACGCGTTCTTCGTTGGAGTCTATGTTTTCTAAAATTTTTAAGCCCTTTACAATTGAGCCCTTTTCAATTTTCAACCTGTCAAGTTTGCAATTGTCATGTGCTTTTCGCCGTTGCTTCATTTAGGCCTGTAGCACGTGCAATATCACATGGTCTTTCATTTCGCTCAAAGCGTTTCACAATTTCATATTTTTTCTCTATCGACAGAGGCGGACTGGCCATAAGCCTTACCGGGGAAACCCCGGTGGGCCAGCGTGATTTTGGCCATAAACCATAGTATGAGGCCACTATAAATTTTCCCGGGTAAGAATTTTTGACCCAGTCCGCCTCTGTTTATCGATAATTGCTTTTCTTTTTCTCTCTGAATCTGCAGTGTCTTCACCAGGACGCTTCCTTTTCACACCTTTTAATTAAGTATTTTACTCATTTTTAGGGAATAAAGCACAATTACAAAACGAGGAGGCACACTTGATACGCATAAACAAAGCTGCGCGCATGTAGCAACTGAATAAACAACACCATAAAGGCAGAGATACGCTATTAACACCTCACATTTCTAGGGGTTACTACCATAAAACAATAAAAATCCAGTTGCGTTTCTGCTAGTGAAATCTGTTATAAACTGGTAGTAAACTCGATCTAATTGCATTTGCGATTATACCGATAGCTGGAATTGTGTTGGTTTTTACGTTATTATGGTGAAATGTGTTTCCCCTTCACTGATATAAAAAACATAAAAGCAGCAAAGTTGAATTTTGTTCATCTTTCGCTCTCATTCTCCGCCGCCGCACCGTATATCGATAACATACGAAAAACGACCTTGAAGATAGTGGGCGGCAGCGTTGCCAAACGAAAAAATCAAGAACCGCGTAACTCCGAGTTCGCGTAAGTCGGGGTATTACTGTATTTACATTTTTTCAATATTCCATATTCACCATATCATATGAGCCACTCTGATATTCAGTGGTTCATATGATATTAGTATTATCAGTATTAGTAATGGCTACATCGTGCAAGAAAGCCTAAGGCTTATGCTACACCAGCCAAAAATAAATAAATAAATAAAAATTATAATAATAATAAAATTAATAATTAATAAATAATAATAAGAA
The DNA here is from genome assembly GCF_048544385.1 of Mastigoproctus giganteus. Classification (NCBI taxonomy): domain Eukaryota; kingdom Metazoa; phylum Arthropoda; class Arachnida; order Uropygi; family Thelyphonidae; genus Mastigoproctus; species Mastigoproctus giganteus. The sequence goes on from NC_143575.1 coordinate 210,748,368, forward strand.
AAAAGAAAAAAGGAAATAGACAACCTATGCATTTCCCTCCTCTTGAACTTTGAATTTTGAGCTGACCTTTGAATTTTGCCACACTGTCAGCCTCTACCACTTGTGTAGGTAATTTATTCCTCACTGGCTAAAATAAAACTTCCAGCAATCCAGTCTAAACATGTCTCGCCGTAATGTGAATTTACGACCCCTAGTTCTAGATTTCTTTATAACTATGAAAATTTCATTCTCATTCATTTTACTATTGCCTCTCAGAGCTTTAAAGATCTCAATCAGGTCACCCCTAAGGTGCCTAGTTTCCAAGATGTGCAACCCACATATTCGAAGTCTTTCCTCATGAGAATATCCTTTTGCCAATCTCACCAGGTGAGTTACCCATCTCTAGACACTTTCAAGAAGCTCAGTCTTTTTTTAGTCGTGGTCTCCACACTTGAACACAGTATAATAACAATAGCCTTTTATAATTGGGATTATGACATCCTTATCTCTACTAGTAAAGGTTTGATAAATCATCGAATGGACACAATGGGCCTTCCTTGCAACATGTCTACAATGTTCAGAGAATTTCATGTCTGATCGTACCATAACTCACGTCACATTCTTCCACTACTGACTTTAGTTCAACTCCACCAAGTGTATAAGTTATTTTGGGTTTACCATTCCCCAGATGTAAGTCCTTGCACTTTACTGGATTAAAGCATAGCTGCCACTTTTCTGATCATCTTCAAAGTCTGTCTAGATCACTCTGAAGAAGCTCTGCTTGGCATTGATCATTAACTACTCTGCCAATCTTTACATCATCTGCAAATTTAGACATTATGTCCTCTATGACTTCATCAGTGTCATTTAAGAAAATCGAAAACAACAGTGTTCCTAGTACTGATCTTGGGGAACCCCACTTATATTAACCCAATCTGAGGAATAACCATTTATCACAACCCTCTGCCTTCTGCCCTGAAACTATCCTGCTGTCCATCTAAGGATTTAGTCTGTGATTCCAACTTGTTCCAAGTTATAAAGTAACCGCTCATGTGGGGCTGAGTCAAATGCTTTGCTGAAATCCAAATAAACAATATTGAAATTATTCTCTAAATCCAGCTCACCCTGTCAAAATAGCTAACCACATTTGTTAAACATGATTTTCCCTATACAAACCCATGCTGTGTATTCTTCAGAATTCCATTTCTATCCAAGTGATTCTGAATTCCAACCTTAATCATTTCCTCCATGATTTTCCCTACTACTAAAGTTATACCAGTTTGTAATTTCCTGCTACACTCTTAGAGCCACTGTTATGTATCGGAGATACATTGGCACATTTCCAATCCAACGGAATCTTGCCGACCGGGCTAGTCAGGTGGGTAAAGTGCCTGCGTGACAACCCAAAGGTTGTGAGTTTGAATCCTGTCTTGGGCTTGGATCAGAGTAAAATGCAAAAACTTTGGGAGAGATGCATTATGGCCACAGAAGCCGATGTGCCAACAACTAACAAAAAAATTAAAAAAATAACGGAATCTCTCAAGTCCAGTAATGCTCTCATAATTAGCCTCAATGGTTCTATGCACTCACCTGCCACTTCCCTTAAAATTATAAAATTAAAACTAAAATTATAGGATATATGCCATTAACCCCATGAGCTTTACTCACTTGTAGGCTCAACTTTTCATTTATAGGGGTCTATAAATCAGAATAGGTTCTATCATGCAATCTCCTGATGTGTTACTGCACATCCGTGCTCTTCAATAATTTTTTGAAATTCTTCTGCATACTTCTTGGCAGCTTCATTATCAGCTGATGAACTTTCCCCTTGAATTCTCATGTTTTGTATTGAGAAGCGGGTTTTAAATCACTTAAACCAGCCTTTATTGGCAACAAACTCTGTGTTAACAGAAGATTCTCCATTATCTTTTAAATGGTTCTAAATTTTTAGTGCATTTTGTTTAATTTCATTGCTGTCTAAATGAGATCTCTTTGTTATTGCTATTGTCAATCCAAATACTGAGTGCTTTTTCCATTTTCTCAATTATTGCCCCTCAGGGATGAGCTATCATATTTGTGGAAATGAAAGATCCTGCAGCAGCAGCAGCACTTCTAATTTTCTGTTCATTTTTCTTTATGGTCCAGATTGTTGCTTCATTTAAATTTATACTTTTTGCATATGATGCCTTTTCCCCTTTTGTAAGACAATAAATATTTGAATTTTAAAATACAGGGATTTCACAGTAATTTTTTTTTTTTTTTTTTTTTTGCATAACAACTAGCAAGCCAACAATGGAGATTCACAAAAAGAATGGAAATGTTGAAAAATTACATCTCACATAATAGCAGGGTTTTCCCCATACAAAAGCTCAAAAATACTGTGTTATGCAAGGTTTGCTGCAATTCTCTAATTGTGTTAGAATAAAACCTTGTTGTAGAAGTATCGTGTTATCTGGGGGTTGCCTGTATTTTTATTTAAATTATATTGTTTTTTTTCTCATGGCTTCTGTTATAAATAAAGGAAAATATAAACAAAATATTATTATTGTTAGTAAAAAGCTTAAATTAATAATAATAAATAATTAAATAAATACCATTGAAAATGGTCAAGTTTTCATTTTTTAAAACCTTAAAATTAGATCCCTTGAAGTTTGTATTGATGAGATTTTACTTTATTTATAGATTTATTTATTTATATGATAGCATATAATGTGCATACATGTATGTTTGAATTTTTGCATGAATTTTTATAAATTGGAGAATGGAAGTGACTAATAGTTTCATGAGCTTATGTTTTCTTGTTATCTTTAGCAGCATTAATAAAAATTGTTTTATTGAAAATAAAGTGCAAAGACCCTGCATTTTTTTTTAAATTCTAAAATTTTTCATTAAAAAATAACTTTAAATATGTATTGCAATTCAATCGTAAATAGTTAAGCAGTGGTGTAACACAAGCAGAATTCAAATTTAAAAAAATTAATAAAATAAATAAAGTTGGGCACCTGTACTTTGTCACACAATCATTTTTGTTATGATTTGGGGCACAGTCAGTGCCAGATTAAAGTCATTGGAATCCATTTGCAAATAAGAGTAAAATCTCATTACAACAAATACCGTTTTAACAAAAATTCCACTATAAAAAAAAAATAATAAATAAAATATTAGCCTACTGAGCACAATACTTTGCCACTTGCTGCTTATTTAGAGAGGTTTGAGTTCAATTCCCATCAAAGGCTGGAGGAATTTCCAAAGTCCTCTTCATTAGTTAGTGTGCTTCTCTCCCCCCCCCCCCCAGTTAATCTTGATGTTACAGTATGCACAACATGTAGATTGGTCTGTGAACACACAGTTAGACAGACATAGTACATTTATGGTTTGTGTTCATATCTCGGGATTAATCAATGCCAATAGTGTATTTGGCATTGTTTGTCCCACAACACACAGCAATAAGAAAAATATTTCTAAATCCCAGCAAACGTCTCCTATTCTTAATGAATTTTAGGTCTCACCTCAATGCAACAGTTTTTAGTACAATGAATTTTAAAAATCCATGCATGCTTAAAATACATTGGTTTTCAATAAAAGGAAATCTTTATTGGAAAAATAAGAATGGCACTGTGTAGTGGCTAAGAATTCATTCTCTTGGCATATTCAAGATCAGTATAATGAATGTTTTTGAATTATGGTTTTTTTTAAAATGAACATTTTGATAACCACATTTTTGATTCTACTTTTGTAATACACATTTCATCATTTTATTTATTCATTATTGATTTTAAAGTTGATACATAAGTAAAACAAAGCAGATATAACTACATACATACAAGATGGCCCGGAAGTAAGGAATCTATTTTGGCCTTTAGGTTGTCACAGACATTCTCTCAGATATGCCAGACAAGCTATACTTGCTACCTGGGAGTCTAAAACGCTGATGGAACTGATATTCGGGTGACATTCAAGTCAAGTAGACCCAATTTCGGCAAAGTCTGGACGGTCTGTGACAGCCAAATCTTCTGCTTGCACCTTCACGATGGTGGGACTGTTAGTAATCCTGGGTATAACCTCCATGCACAATCACACTGTGGGTGACCACCCAGGTATGAACCATTGTAAGCAGGAGTCGAGGTGTGGCACCCACACCATATAGAAGAATGCTGCCCCTCTGTGTTACCAGGCAATACTAGACGGTAGATGGCTCTCATCAACTGATGCAATACCACCACTTTGCTTATTGGAAGCTTGAAGTGGTGGAACCCGTGTTTAGTCTCCAGAGCTAAGTTCCGATCAACCCTTCTCCATCTCTTCCATCATTCAGTATGACTGATGACTTTTGAGGTTATGATGAACATCATGGAGAGATCCAATCAACCTTACATTTCGAGAGTACAGCTCTAAAACGGTGTTCGCAGGCCAGCCGCTAGTTAGTACACCGGACTGAAACTATTGGTAACTCTTTAGGAGGCTTCCGGATCAGCTAGTGTATAATCTTGTTACCTCTACTCTGCCAGATAGTGACTGGAGGGAGTCCTAGTAGTGTTTGCGGGCATTGTCAAGCCCACATTATGTCAAGGATCTGGGTATATTCTTACCATGTATACGCCATATCCAAAAGTTTAATTACTTCACACAGCATGTCCTCCACTTTTTCTTACTATTGAATACATTACTCTATTAGGTTAACATCAAAATGTCAGTCTAATAGAGTAAGTTTATCTACAAAAAGACCTAAACCTCCCAAACACTTCCTAGTTCATTTCACAAATATATGTGGTCTCAATTCTAATCTCAACAATGTCCATTTCCACTTGCAGTCTGCCAAACCCCATGTACTTTTTCTGGCAGAATCTCAGTTATCGGTTGATTCAACTACTGCTTATCTCAGTTGCCCAAATCATTCGCTGTATGATTTGTTTTGCCTCAAAAGTGGTACTTGTGCATATGTCCGTTCCAATATTCCCTGTCAGAGACTTGGTTATTTGGAATCTCCTCTTTTCGATCTTCTCTGGCTTAAAATCTCTCTACCTCATTGTGTCAAATTCATCTGTTGTCTCTACCATTCTCCCAACTCCACTAATCACTTGGAGCTCTTTGACTTCCTCTCTTAGCAACTTGACTTTCTCCAGTCCAACTTTCAAAACAGTGAGTTAATTTTCCTTGGTGATTTTAATGTTCACAACTCCAGCTGACTTCCATTTTCTAGTCACACGAACCCAACTGCTTGAGATGCTGAAGAGTTTGCAATTTCTAATGCCCTTGCACAGATTGTTCATTTACCTACAAGAATGCCGGATAATCCTAACCATACAGCCAACACGCTTGATATTTTTTCTTACAATCAACCCTTCTAAGTACATGGTCGAGGTGAGTGGTCCTTTAGGTACCTCAGATAACAACTTGGTGATTGTCTCTTCTCCAATGGGGCATTTATCTCAGGGCTATTCCCAACCTCATATTGTTTGGCATTACAAGAATGCAAAATGTGAAGAGGTGAAGGTTTAGATGAAGAGGAAACAATATTTGTAATATGCTTGTGCCAAGAAAGATTAGATGTCAGGGTAATCCCCAAAAGAGATATATCATCTTGCCTAGAAATGAGAGTGTCACCAAAGATAATCATAGGAACAGAAAAATCCATTTTGTGAGATATGAGACAAGACTGAGTTTTAGAAGGATTGAAATCAACTAAGTTGTCTTTGCCCCACTGGAGAATTACCCAGAGATCGGCATTTAAGGAATTGGTAGCACATATTCGAGAAGTTGATTGAGCAGGGTAAGGTTTTTCAAAATGGAAAGTGGAATGCAATGTGCTATCATCGGCAAAACTATGGATAGGATTTCCAGTCAATGGAAGAAGGTCATTAATATACAAGAGGAAAAGAGTGGGTGAAAGAACTGAACCTTGGCGGACACCAGCATTAGTGGAGAAGTCAGAAGACAGAGAGCCATCTACCATCACCCTCAGTAAGCAATCAGAGAGAAAACTGGATAATCAATTACAAAAAACACTTCCCAAACCATAAGATGGAAGGTTGTTTAGAAGACCTTTATGCCAAACATGATCGAAAGCCTTTGAGATTTCAAGAGCAACTGCTCGTGTTTCACCAGACTTTTCCATTGAATTTGTCCATAAATGGATAACATAAGCCAGAATATCACCAGTGGATCTACACTGACGGAATCCATACTGGCAATCATTGATCAGACGGAAGGTTTCTAGGTAGTTTAAGAGTTGGTGGTTAATTGATTTCTCCATTACTTTAGAAAGAGTACAAGTAATTGCAATGGGATGATAATTGGATGGGAGGGCCTTGTCACCCTTTTTAGGAACTGGCTGGATATTAGCAAATTTCCAAGCAGAAGGAAAAACACCTTTGGAATAAGAGAGTGAAAATGGCGGCAAAAAACAGGAGTAAGTTCAGGAGCACAGGTTTTGAGAACAAGTGGAGAAATCCCATCAGGACTTGGAGCTTTCTTAGCATCGAGATTCGTCAAAATCCTTCTGACATCCTTTTGACAGAAGACCACAAGAGGCATTGAATGGAGCTTGTTGGGAATGGTGGGAGGTGTTTTACCAAGATCATTAATACATGAGTTGGAAGGAAAATGGGATGCTAGCAGGTCAGCTTTATTCTTGGCTGAAGTGACAACAGAACCATTTGGTTTTGACAGAGGTGGGAGTCGAGTTGGACAAAAGTTGCCGCCAATAGCTTTGGCAAGAGACTATAATACTCTGCTACCATTAGGGCAAGAAGCAAGTTTTCTACTCTAAGCCTGTTCAAAATATAGTTTGGACAAATTAATAACTGTTTACAATTGTTGGAAGCTTTGGTGTAGGCAGAAAAATGAAACTGAAGATTGGAAACAAGCAATAACAATATATGCAACATTCTTATCTTGAACAGCCTTAGCACACTTATCGGAAAACTAAGGTTTAGATAAAGGACGAGATTTTAAAGTGCAGTGTGGAATAAAGGATTCCATGCGTACAAGAATAATTTCACTGACACAACTAAGCAAACGTTGACATCAGAAATTTTGAAACAGTAATCCGACCAAGGAAAAGAAATCTTGCAGTTTTCTCTTTCACTCTCAGCGTTACTTTTCTCCCAAACAGCTTTCACCCTGTACAAATGGCAAAATCGCCCTACCATGGAATATTGTTCCGACATCTGGGGCAGTGTCCCCAAAACCTCTCTCAGGCTTCTTGATTCCATACAGAAGAGGGCTGTTAGGTTAATTAATAACTCCTCTCTAACAGAGTCTCTCCACTCTCTGTCTCATAGACGTACTGTATAGCGGCGCCTCCGTAGCCAGGTGGGAAGGAGCAGCAGTGTGCGCCACACGCTTCTTGATTAGACCGGGGTTCGAGCCTGTCACCACCAAATACGGAGGATGCGGAAAGGTCAGGGAATGACCACCGCAAATCCCGGAGCAATATGGCCTTAGTTGCTAATGCTCCTAAAAAAACCAAAATAACAAATAACATACTGTTTCTGCTGCATACCTTTTCTACAGATACTGCCATAGGCTCTGTTCTTCTGAATTGGCTTGTATAATTCCCGGTCTCTCTTTCAGAACAGTCTTAACACATGCCGCCACCAGCCAACAACCATTTACTGTCCAACCTGAAACTCACAGAACCAACTTTTCATCTTCCTCGTTTATTCATTCAGCTGCCGTTTTCTGGAACAACCTTCCTTCATATGTATTTCCTGAAAATTACTGTGTATGGTTTCATAAAAAATAAATAAATAAATAATAATTACTGATGTAAATATATATTATAAAATTAATATTATAAAAATAGTTTATAATATTTCTTTCTATGTTTCATTATAATTGGAGCATTGGAAAAGTACCATGAGTCCGCAATAAAGGAGGGGATTGAAATTGTAGTGGCATGCAAAATATGAAAATGTTGCAGAAATTCTCTGCAGGCATCGAAAGTAATGGTGTAGTGTGATTTTACAGCATTATTTTCCTTTCAAGAAAATTGTACCACCATGATTATACAGGTTTTCGAATCTTTTTGGTCAGTGTTATTTTGATCTGTTACTGCATACTATCGTACCTAGCCTTCAAACAGGAGTGCAGTTAACACCATAATGTTCGTGTGCAATGGTGCTCCACCTCATATTCTGTGCTCATTAAAACAGTTCAATTCTCCTATTAACCTTTGGCCCAGATCATGTACTGAGCAGAAATTTTCACATGAGTGGTCCCCCTAATCTCCAGCTTTGATAGCCACTGATTTTTGATTACTGTTACTGCCCCAAGTCTCGTGTCCACAGATAAGTTAACATTTTCGACATCATTAAAAGGTGCCATATAGAGAAGTTTCACAAATTCCATATATTTTATGTTCTTCTGTGAGTGAGTAATATGAGAGCATATCAAAAGGTTTGTATCCTTACCTAGAAATAATAGCCCTAGAAAGGTGAAACTTCACAGGAACTCTAATCCTTTTCTATGTGCTCTCCACCTATAGTAACACATTTCTTCCATCCATGGATCAGTTGTTTAATGCCTTGATCATATAAGTCCACACTTTTTACCTGAAACCACAATTCCACTTCATTGATTTCCTGAGATGAATCAAAGCGGTGTCCACACAATGGTTTCTTCATTTCTTGAAACAAGAAATTGACGGTGCTAGGTCAGGAGAATAGGGTGGGTGCTGCAGTAGTTCAAAGCCGCACTCAAATCTAACAGTTCGCAAGAACATTACATTTGACATTGCTTCTGTAAAGGCATCAGCAACCTTGGAACCCATTTTTCAGAGACCTTAAACATGTGCAGATGGTCATGTAAAATGCTGTGGCCAGACCCATGACTAATTCCCACTGCATTTGTGATGAAATGTCCCTCAGCACCAGCTTCCCACCCTTTGCAACCATCTCACTGTTTGTGGATGTTGATGGCCTTCTCTTTGCTTGTCAAAGACACTTGTATGACCGCACTGGAACTCCTGTTTCCACTTTTTTACAGTGTCGTAGAATGGACAATTCTGCCCATACACAGCTTTTATTTCTTCGTCAATTTCTTGAGCTTTCTTGCCCTGCAAATGCAGGAACTTGATCACTGTTCAGTACTCCATTTTGTCAACCATAGCGTCCTTTCTCAGACTTCAGGCTCCATCTGTGGTGTACGATCACCTAAGGGAATGAAATTTCATATGTTGGTTATTGAATATGTAGACAATTTATATTAAAAATGGCATCTTCCTACTGATGTTTTATCTAGGTCAATGTGCAAACTTTTTGATACTCCCTCATGTCACTATACCAGACTATGCAGGTGGATACATTGAGCAGTTTCAACTGTAAACTTGTTATCACCATATGCTTCATTGACATTAATTTGTTCATCACCACCCCTTTGTCCTATTTGAATGCATAATGGTTTTCATTTGTTGTTTGGAGAGAACTTGTTTTGAATCCCGTAAGAGACTGGAGGAATTCTTCAGGGGCTTTTCATTTAGAGTTGTATAGCCAGTCTTCGATATAGGGAGTAGGGTTCCCAACCAGTTCTTTTGGGTTTTTGCAAAATATACAAATTGATCCATGAATACACATTTCTTCAGGTGTAATATGACCTATGAAGCTGAAGCTGCATAAAACCAGTAACAATAGCAATGCAACAACGTCCTTCTGGTGATGTTTGAAACCATAGTTTGATTCCAAAAAAAAAAAAAAAAAAAAAAAATTTTTTTTTTTTTTTTTTTTTTTTTGGCTCTTTGAACATGCTGTAGTTAGGCAGAAACACGAGTGCCAAGCACCAAAGAATTTTTCACTTATGTCAACATTTATACTATGTTTTATGGGTTGCTATTTTAGCATTAGCAAGGGCACATCATGCAAGAAAGCAAGCTTATATATCATCAGCCAAACACGCACACACAAACACTCACATGCACACACACCTTCTCATTTCACTCATCCACTCGCTCCAAATGTTTGTCTAGTTCTGTCTTGAATCTGTTTAAGCTATCAACTTCTACAACAACAAATAGAATTTTCTTCCAACAATCAACCACCTGCTGGCTAAAGGCAAACTTCTGCACATCTATCCTACAACTGTCTTTCCTCAATTTGAATTTATGCCCTCTCAGGTGATTATTTTGAGCAAGAGGAAGAATCCCATCAGCATTGAGCATGCTCAAACCATTCAGGTCTTTCTACACCTCACTCAGATCACCTCGCAGGTGCCTAGTCTCCAGACATTAATTTGCAAAACTTAAGTCTTTCTTCGTAAGAGCAACCCTTTTTTCCATTCACTAATCTTGTTGCCCTTCTCTGTACTTGTTCCAACAGCTCTATATTCTTCTTAAAAGGTCTCCAGACCTGTATACAGTACTCAAGGTGTGGGCTGATCATTGCCTTATACAAGGGGATAATCATCTACTTACACCCTGCTAGAAAAATTCCTGTATATTATTGACAAGACACCATGAGCTACTCTTGCAGACAGTCTGCACTGCTCAGAAAACTTCATATCTGCCTGCACAATTACCCCCCCAGGTCCTTTTCACTCTCTACCACTGTCAGTGTAGTACCACACAGTTGATACGTTACTCTGGGGTTACTTCTTCCAATATGCAGTACTTTACATTTGTCAATGTTAAACTTCAGTTGCCACCTCTCAGCCCATCTGTTCAACATTTCTGGATCCTGCAGCAGCGTATTGTCATTAGTGTCATTAACAGTCCTGCCAACCTTCATATCGTCTGCAAACGTGGACATTAAGCCTGATATACCATCATCAATATCACTAATGAATACCGAAAATAACAATGGACCAGAGTCTGGGAAAGTTTATCGCCAGCAATTTACCACCGCGTCAGTTTATTGCATTTTACCGTCTAGAAGCAATGAGATGTGTTTGGTCAAATCATAAAAAGTTATTTTTTATATAAGTTTCTGCCTATGATTAGCATATTTTTGGAATTCTATGAACTGTGATGGAATAGTACGGAAATAAAAAAAAAAACACGTATGGAAATATGTAAGTTAATAGGTAGATTATGTATTTTAATAGTTACATGTATCACAAAAATAGTAAAAAATCCATTATTTGAACAATATAACAATTGGTTAATTTTAAACTAAACTAATTATAACATTAGGTATGTCATAGTACACTGCAAAAAATCAAAATGAATGTTTATGCAATCTTCAGAATCAGTCACGTTGGGATAATTAATTACTAAGAAACTATAATATTTACAACACAGTATGTAAATTATTAATAAAAAATATTATGCACTATACATATTAGATAATCAACAATATCACCCCGTTTATCGTATGCACTAACAAGCCTTTTAATTTGTTCATCACAATCGCGATACTTCTTTTTATGGTTGCCCGGATCACTTCCACTTAAATATTGTTCAATGCACATTTCGTTAAAACTTTGTTCTTTTTTAATGCAATCGATAAATTTCCAAATGGTGAGATGATAAGCAGCGACTTGTTCCTCAAATCCTCTATGCCACCCTTCAACAGAATTATTTGTTCTTGGTAATCCTTCCAGAACAAGCTGGCATACGTTCCACATTTCATGGGAATACTTTGGTGGTCAACAAAGATGTCTTCTGGTTGGGAGTTCAATCCTCAAAATAATGAACAACTTCTTGCGATTCTGGAGGAAAAACACCATTTTCACACAAATGTTCAAAAACGACTGTCACAATTTGGGTGGGCAGAAATGCAATTGCTGCCAAAATTCGCATATTTAAAGCAATATTAGCATCAGTTTCATAACGTTGTTTCAATCCATCATTCTAAATGGAACGAAAAATACATTGTGAAAAGTGGAAAAAACAACCCCGTTGTGAAGCGTCAGGAAAAACTCTTCTGCAAGCATTCATCATCGCCGTCTCAAAATCTATAGTTATTGATTGCGGGGATATAGCCGGTTCCAATACTTTCAGCTGCCGTAGTAGAGATACATACATTTCCTCAGACTTGTTAGGCAATAATGCATAAACTAATATAGAAGCGATATTTTGTCCTTGAATCCGTGTATCATATACAGCTGATAAAAAAGTTTTGAAAACAGTTTTGAAAGTACCATCGGCATACCAGTGTTCACTTCCCGCTAACAACTGCAAATTTCTTTTCGTACTGAAAATTAACATACGATTGTCTTCGGGTCCAGAATCAAATTTTAGAAACAATTCTCCATTGCATGATGTTTTATATTCTTCTGTAAAAACTATGTCTCTACGATACGTTGGAACAACTGGGCCATTAAAATTTCGATTTCTTATATTTCGAATCGTTTGTTTTATTGTATCTACACTTGGAAGCTTAGGGGCTGCTGCTTGGCTACAGATTCTCGAAACATTTGAAATAATTCTATGAGGCATATTATTTGTTGTTTCTGCATAAGTTCGAATGGTATCAAAAAGTTGTGCTGCCTCAACTCTTGCTGCGTCTCCACAATGATTGTGCTCCTTACATGTTTTAGCGATGGTGTTATCGACCGTAGTAACTCGAGTGGCACATTTGGTTTTCCGGTAATTTTGACACTTCCAATGAATTTTTGTTTCATTTTTGCCTGTCTTTATAAAACAAATGTCCACTAAAGTACAATTTCAGTTTTCCTTTTTCTGATTTCAAAAATTTCGCCGACATGATGCGTTCACAAACTCAAAAGGATGAAAAATAAACTCAAAATAAGAAAATGTTGTGATTGTAAGAGATTATAAACATATAAGTACCCCCTAATCGGCATGCCCTACCCTCACTCCCCTAAAACATGCTCGCAATGCATCACAGTCGCGAAGTATCGCGATTGTGATGAACGAATTAAAAGGCTTGTTGGTGATATTGTTGATTATCTAAGAGGTATAGCGCATAATATTTCTTCTTAATAATTTACATACGGGGGATATTCCGCCGATATCCTACCACGACCAACCTTATAGCCTTTAAACGTGCACGAGCCAAAGCACGATATATCCATCGTCAGAGTCAAAAGGAATCTTGGATCCGTTTTACCTCATCTATTAACCAGTCTACCAACTCTAAGGTAGTCTGGGATAAAATCCGGAAAATGAAGGGGAAATATACATCTCACCCTTCTTCAATCCTAGATTATAATGGATGCGCTATTGCAGATCCAACTGCAATAGCCAATGCTCTTGGGGAAACATTTTCTAACATCTCCGCAACATCCTCGTACTCCCCAGAGTTCCTGGTCCTGAAATATAAAATCGAAAAACAGGCACTTAACTTTAAATCTAAGAGCATTTATCCCTACAACGGGGATTTCACTATTCAAGAACTGGAAAGAGCCCTCGCTCTTTCCAAAGCAAGTGCCGTTGGACCAGATGGCATCCATTATGAAATGATTAAAAATCTTTCACCAAAATCTATGGATTGTCTGCTCCTTCTGTATAACAGAATCTTTACTGAAGGGCAGTTTCCGGACTCCTGGCGAAAGGCAATCGTTCTTGCCTTCCCTAAGCCAGGAAAGGATCCAAAAGTCACCACCAACTATCGTCCTATTGCTCTGACTAGCTGTCTGTGCAAAATCCTGGAGAGAATGGTTAATTCTTGTTTAATATGGTATCTCGAAACAAATGACCTTCTCTCCAACATCCAGTGCGGCTTCCGAAGGAACCGGTCCACTTTGGACCATCTTATGAGATTGGAAGCATCCATCCGGGATGCTTTCCTAAAACGCGAACACTTGGTGTCGGTGTTCTTTGACATGGAAAAAGCGTACGACACAACTTGGAGATTTGGCATTTTAAAAGATTTACATAACCTAGGCCTTAGAGGGCATCTCCCTTTTTTTATTCAAAACTTTTTAGCCAATCGATTGTTCCAAGTTCTTGTGGGATCCTCACTCTCTCGCTCCTTTAGCCAAGAGGAGGGAGTACCACAAGGATCAGTATTAAGTGTCACGCTTTTTGCCATCAAAATAAATTCCATCACAGAACAACTTCCTCCAACTGTAAACAGTGCCCTCTATGTTGATGACTTTAGCATTTTTTGTCAGTCGTGCAACATGAGGGTTATTGAAAGACAACTGCAGAAAGCCATTGATAGTCTGAATTCCTGGGCACTTGCTAATGGCTTCAGGTTCTCGCCGGAGAAGACCGTTTGCGTACACTTTTTTCGCAAGCGTAATCTTCATCCTGAACCTGAATTAAGGCTCGGACAAAATGCTATTCCAGTAGCAGCGAACACAAAATTCTTGGGACTCATTCGATAAAAATTTGACCTTCTTGGATCATATTCATCAACTCCGCACAAAGTGCACAAGAGCCCTTAATATGCTCCGCTCGCTCTCCTCCTTATCTTGGGGTGCAGACCGATGCACCCTTCTACGGCTTTACTGTGCACTTGTGCGATCCAAATTAGATTATGGGTCCCAAGTATATTCTTCAACCAGAGACAGTGCCCTTCGATGGCTGGACCCTGTCCATCATCAGGCTCTACGTATCGCTGCTGGAGCATTTCGAACATCTCCTGTCCAGAGTTTATACGTTGAAGCAAACGAACTACCGTTATCGCTTCGATGTAAGCAGTTGTCTTTAAAGTACGCTTTAAAACTGAAATCCCTGCCAGACCATCCTACGTGGCCATTCGTTTTTGAGCCACGATGGGAAAATTTATACAATACCCGTAAGACTGCCAATCGTCCTTTTGGTATTCGTCTCCAAGAGCTATTCAATGAACTTAATATCAAGGTAGACAAGGTTGCCCAAACATCAAAGCAACCCTTTCCACCCTGGCATGCTCGTGTCCCGGCATGCGACTTGTCGCTTAGAAACTGGGGAAAGTCGGACACTCCATCATGTGTCTACCTGCAGCTTCATTCAGCACACCAAACTGAATATTCCGACTTCGCGCCAGTCTACACAGACGGTTCGAAGTCAGAATCATATGTAGGATCTGCTGCTGTCTTTACAGACAGCACTATATCAGAGCAGATTCCCTCTGAATGCAGCATATTTACTGCAGAGCTGCACGCTGTAGAGTTAGCCTTGGATCATATTAGCAAATGCCAATACCAACGGTTCATTTTATATTCCGACTCTCTTAGCATGTTACAGGCTTTAATATCTGTGAGATATAATCCTCATCCAGTTCTGTCTAGCATTCAGCAGAAGATTCACGTTCTCCATGAACGCGAATATGACATCCGCTTCTGCTGGATTCCCAGCCACATTGGGATTAGGGGAAATGATTTGGCTGACGCCGCAGCCAAATCAGCAATTCCCAATAATAACCGTTGCCTGTTAGTTCCCTATACAGACTACAGGCAAATAATACATCAAAAGATACATTCCCAATGGCAGGATTCGTGGAATAGACAGACTGCGAATAAATTATATCGTATAAAGCCTGTAATTGAACCGTGGCAGTCCAGTCTGCGCAGGAATCGTAAGGAGGAAGTTGTTCTAGCTCGCCTCCGAATAGGACACAGTCATCTTACACATTCTTTTCTGCTGAGGGCAGATGACTGTCCTATGTGCGAGAACCTGTGGCACCATTTTATCTATTCATCACATTTTAATTGAATGTCCAGATTTTAGCAATTTCCGTTTTACCGCTTTTAACCATCTGACTGAGCCATATAAGCCGACCGGGCTAGCCGAGTGGGTAAAGTACCTGCCCGGCAACCCAAAGGTCGCGGGTTCGATTCCCGCCTCGGGCTTGGATCAAAGTACTGCAAAAACCTTGGGAGGTGCAATATGGCCACAGAAGCCGATGCGCCAACAACTACCAAATCAAAATCAATCGACTGAGCCATATACACTCAGTCAGATTTTATCTGACAATGACAATGTGTCTGCTGTTTTTAACTTTTTAAAATCAATAAATATTTTTACTCGGATATAAAATTTTTACATTTTTCTTTTATATATTTGCTATACCTTTTGACATAGTGACCTAACTAATTAGGTCACTGAAAGTTTAAAATTTTTTACAAATGACCTGGTCTTGGCGCATTATAGCCTTAGTAGCTAATGCACCAATAAAACCAAACCCCAAACCCCCAATATCTGCCTTTGATGTTTTGAGCAATACCTCAAATTCATCAAATTTATTTACTAAACTCCTAGCATTGGTGTACACGCAAGTATACCTGCACCTGTTTCTAGTCTTAGCTACCCTAACACAACCCATGCGTTTACTTGTACCGCAATGGCTCCCAGCAGTCTCTGAAACACCAGGCATCTTGTTTTTCAGGCTTCTGCTCATTCTAATAGAAGCAGCGCAAGAATCTCTTTCACCTCTGCCAGTGGCTACTGTCAATCTATTGGTCTTTGTCTCCCCCCAAGCTAGCAGTTTTCCGACCCACCTAACACTGCCTCGATAGCATCAGCAAATATTCTTGCACCCTTTCTATTTAAGTGTATCCCATCCCTGTAGAAGCAATCTCTCCTGTTAACAAGTACAGTCCAGGCTGAAAAAAATTCTACCCCTTGAGCCTTGCACAATCTTTCCAGGGCCGAATTGATCGACAAGGCTCTCATCATATACTCCCTCCTATCGTGTCTGGGCAGAATTGCAGACACTTTCAAATTCAACCCTAATTCTCGGCTTTTGTTCAACAGTGACCTGTACTTGTTAAGTAATTCTGCCGGTCTCCTACTCTTAATAATATTAGTGTCAACGTGTACAACTATATCACCTTTTGTGCCCTTAAAAGATGATATTCGCTCTACAACATCATCAACCTTTGCCCCTGGCAGACATACCCTGGTCCTGTTCCACCTATCCTTTTTACAAAGCATCTTCCCCGTTTCCCTGACAATAGAGTCACCAACAACTACTAGTTCCTTCGGGACCAGCGCATTCTGCCTTGGGGGTTGTCTCTGTGTCACGTGATGCCCAAGTGCAAGCTCTGGCGTTGATGTGGGCAGCTGAGAGCTTGATGGGCCCCTCAATTTAGTTTCTTCGAGGGCATCCACCCTGTCCTTCAAGCTGTCATATAGGCCCACAAGACGCTGAGTTGTTGCCTGATATCGATACACTCCTTGCATCGCGCACACACAAAGACATCCCCCATGGCAGTATCATGTCCATACCCGATTGCTCTGAGCAAACAGTGCATTTTATAAGGCTGTGAGTCAGAGGACAACTTCCCCCCCTCAGTTCTGCTCTGAGCCACAGCACTTCCATTAGCTTGAGCCTTTTGCTTTGCTGCTCTGGTCTGAGTCATGATTCTATTAATTTATTAATTAATTATAATTAATTATGTTAAATATAATTAATTATATTACGTTTGTAATCTAAGTCGTTATATGTATTTATTTAAAAGTACAATTTAACTGCTAACGAAGTTCAACTAACGCTATCTAGTACGGTATATAACTATCGTATCACAAAGGCGGGAAAGTTACGAACGGTAAATCTACGGACACTTAAGTATTAATTAACTTTCAAATCTCGCTGTCTCAATTCAGAATAAACTAACGATCCTTACTAGGTCTCTAAGCTACTTACAGAAATAATTCTATGTAAAAAATATTCAATCAAGCGGCTAAATATGGCTAAAGAACTTCTCGTTCAGCGGAGTTGCAAACACCCGGATACCCTTACCGATACGTTTATGCAATTACAAGGCCGAGTAAAGAATAAATACACCAAATTAATCAGAAAATCACAAAATAATGTTATACTACTAAATTTAAATCAAAAGTTTTAGAAAAACAATAATTTCAAATCAATAAATAAGAAAATTATTGAACACGACCGTCTCCTACTGCATGACAAAAACGATGGGGGAAATTTCAGAGCCTTGCTGTGTACACTAAACATAGTGTTAAGCCTCCAGTAAGTAAATGGTGGTATTGGAAGGTGATAATCATCTAACAAGTAGTATTACTTAGTGATAGACAAAACGTCCGCCATTTTTCTGTGTGATGCAGACACCATACTTCAACTTCTGCTAATATTGGTTAAAACCTGGGTTGTCAACTTTACTATACTAGCAGCAGTGCTTTTTGACCTTGCATTCCATCAGCGCCGGCCTGAGGTATATTGGAGAGGAGGCATTCCTGCATCCCCTTCCGGATAGAAAGCAGTGGGATGTAAATAGGATTGTAGCCAATCGCCAATATTTATACAATTTGCCAAAGATTTCTTGTAATATTTGGCAAAGCATGCTAAGAAAATCAGCAAGGACTTCTTTACTTATATAAACTCCAAAAGGAAGGGGATAAATCAGGTTGTCTGCTTGATATCAATGGTTCGACTGTTGATGATCCTGCTCAGATAGCTGATAATCTTATTGAGTATTTTGCATCTACATTCAGACATGAGGGGTTATTAAGGGAGGAAAACGCCAGAAGTGTATCAAACTGTAACAGGGTGTTTAATGATGTAATAACTGAAAGCAAAGTGGAGGAGCAATTGTTGAAGTTAAACATACGAAAGGCACCTGTGGTTGAAGGGATCTATCCAGTTATATTAAAGGAGGCGGCAAAGGAAGTAAGCAAACATTTAGCCATAATTATGAGAGCAACCTTGGACTCAGAGGAAGGCCCCATGGACTGGAGATGTGCAAATGTATCCCCAATTCACAAAGGGGTTTCTAAAGGTGGCACGAGTAATTACAGACCAGTTAGTTTAACTTCTGTTCCAGGTAAAATAATGGAGTCACTGGTTAAAGATGCATTGCAGAATCATCTAGACAAGACTACAGCAATAATTCAGACACAGCATGGGTTTGTTAAGGGAAAGTCTTGTGTGACAAATTTGATTGGATATTATGATGTGGTTACAGAGGAACTGGATTCAAAAAACAATTTTGATATCATATACTTGGATTTCAGGAAAGCTTTGACACTGTTGCACATGGAAGACTACTGTACAATTTGGAGCACAATGGTATTAAGGGTAAATTGCTACAATGGATAAAAGGATGGTTGAGTGGGAGAAGACAGAAGGTGGTAATCAATGGGCACTGTTCTTCGTGGACTAATGTTATTAGTGGAGTCCCACGGGGTTCGGTGTTGGGGGGGCGCCTCCATAGCCAGGTGGGAAGGAGCAGCAGTGCATAGCACACGCTTCTTGATTAGACCAGGGTTCAAGCCCGTCACCACCAAATACGGAGGATGCGGAAAGGTTAGGGAATGACCACCGCATATCCCGGAGCAATATGGCCTTAGTTGCTAATGCTCCTAAAAAACCAAATAACAAACTAACAAACGATCGGTGTTGGGTTCACTGTTGTTTTGTATATTTATCAATGATATTGATAAAGGTATATCAGGCTTAGTGTTGAAGTTTGCGGATGATACAAAGGTTGGCAGGGTTGTTAATGGCAGTAATGGCCGTGTGCTACTTCAACAGGATCTAGAAACTTTGGGAAGATGGGCTGAGAAGTGGCAGTTGAAGTTTAACATTGAAAAATGGAAAGTACTGCATATGGGTTGAAGTAACCCCTGAGGAATGTATCAACTGTGTGGTACTATGCTTAAGGTGGTAGAAAATGAAAAAGACATAGGTGTGATTGTGCAGTCAGATATAAAGTTTTCTGAGCAATGCAGACAGGCTGCAAGAGTAGCTCATGGAGTATTATCGGTGATATACAGGAATTTTGCTAGCAGGGAAAAGGAGGTGATTATCCCTTTGTATAAGGCAATGGTCAGGCCATTCCTTGAGTACTGCATACATGTCTGGAGGCCTCATTTTAGGAAGGATGTCTATTGCTTGAGCGTGTACAGAGAAGGGCAACAAGATTGGTGAGAGGAACGAAGGGATCTTCTTACCAAGAAAGGCTTAAGTTCTGCAAATTGCAGCTGCTGGAGACTAGGCACCTGCAAGGTGATCTGATTGAGTTGTGTAAAACCTTGAATGGGATTTTGAGCAAGCTCAATATTGACGGGATTCTTCCTCTTGCTTAGATTACAAACCTGAGGGGGCATAAATTCAAATTGATGAAAGGCAGTTGTAAAATAGATGTGCGGAACCACCTTTAGACAGTAGGTGCTTAAATTCTCGGAACAAACTTCCATCTGTCGTTATGGAAGTTGATAGCTTAAATAAATTCAAGGAGGAACTGGACAAACTTTTAGAGGGAATGTTGTGCGAAATTGGGTGTGTTTTTTTTTTTTTTTTTGGCTGATGCTACATAAGCTCCCTACGCTTGGTTTCTTGCATCGCATGCCTCCATTACCACACCCACCACCTCTACTGCTACTATACCAAATTTGAAATCGGTATCCCATCTGGAAGTGGAAGGATTTGGAGACAGACTGACACTTGGCAATACTTAATAGTTGATGTTTACAGAATAAATATAGATTTTACATTACAACCAGTTACATCAAAATGATTTAAAAATACAAATCAAAAATTTAAGGATTCTTTTGTTATTAACTGCAAATATCATATTTTTATCAAGTGCCAAACAAAATTCCTTTAATGCATTCTTTTTCTTGATTTTTTATCAGAAAATTTATTAATGATATTGGTAAAATACAAATTTGCAGCCACATCAGTTTCAATTGATGTCATTACTAATGAATTTAATGTTTCTTGTGACATTTATCATCATAAATCTGTTTTGATTAGCTTTAATTTGCTAAAACTCCTTTTTCCACTTGCTACAGTCAGTGGAATTGTCATCATAATTCTCGGTGCTACCCATAAATTTGGCAGTGTATCTTGTAATTTATTGTTATTTATAAATTTCAAAATGCTTAAATCTTTTTCACGTACCTCATCAAGTAAAAGCCTTATCAGTGTTTCAACTTCCTGACAGAAATCTTCACCATTTACATTATACTCACTTTTATTACTTAATTTAATTTCAAGTGCATTACACCTTTTCAATAGATCATCATGGTTTACCATTTTTTAATGCTGTACCAAAATCCCCAAGTATAATTATATTCTTTTATTTGCATGAATCAGTCTGATAGTGACATGATTGCCTGATCTTCAGTCACGTTAACAGCATGATTTTGAAAATATTTTTCATTTGTAGAAATTTCCTTTCGCGTTGAGGGCCTTTGCATCGGACGCATGCAAAGGTTGATTTATTTTCGACTGTTTGCTGCACTATAGAGAAAGGGTCACCACATCTTTCCCCATATCATTTGTTTTCCCCCTTCCACGAAGCATATGTGTCCTCTCAAACCTTTGATGCCCCTAAAGTGTCAGCACTCCAGGCGACCGCCCGGCTCGCATAGCCAATATCTTATTTATGATATGATTAATATGTTGCTACCTTTTTTGCATATGCATTTTTATAACATAAAACTTCTTCTTTCTTTCTTTTTTTTTTTTTTTTTTTGTGTTGTTGGCTCCATATTGTTGAAATAGAGTAATGTGAAACTGATTATTTTATATACAAAATGCTTTATATGAATTAGTTATGTACTGTGCTACTTGTAATAATTCTTATCTGGTTTTCACTTAGACTTTATCATTACCTGTTGTTGTGATAGTTCACGGCAATCAAGAACCCCATGCATGGGCAACAGTTACGTGGGACAATGCTTTTGCAGAACCTGTGAGTAATTTTGTTACAATTTCAGTTACATGATGTGCAGTGTAGCTGAGGTGAAGCTTGTTATATATCTTTGTGTGTGTGAAATGTTGCTTGTTTTTTTTTTGCTTTTTTTTTAATTTCCAAAAAGTTTTATTTTTTAATGAAATCTTAAATAAAAAGGAAGTTTACCATCTTAGAATGCCCAAATACAAATAAATAATCTGTAATCCCATTGTTGGTGGTGGAAAATGGATGACGAAATTAGATTTAAAAAAAAAAATGAAACTGTGAAATGATCTCACCCACCTTGCAGTTTTTATATACTCCATAATGCAGCTGGAGGAATAAATTTAATTTTACAAAAACCCACAAGTCTTAAGAATTTTTGACAGACATAAAAACAGGAATGGCCAAGGAAACTTACATTATCTGAGTAAACCTCCATCATCTGAGTTCAAAGCAATGAGATACTTCTTTTAGAAGTCTCTCGTTGCTTTAAATAGTGATTGAAATGCTTTGTATCTTGCGATTGTTGGAGGTGAGACCTGGTAGCTGCCAGTTCCTTCTATTTTAATATTTAAATTTTTTTGTCATTGTCATATAGTATTCTTCTTTAGGAAATTGGACTTACATAACTAGTGGTGGGGATTGTTTTGTAGTGTTTCCTTGAGATTTAGTTCCCTCCCCACTCCATGGAATTATAGCTTATTTTAGTTTATATTTAGATATTCTCAAATGGTTTAGTTAACTCCAAGGGAGGAATCACTACCATGAATTAACTGCAATTATTAGTTTTACATAGAAAAGTGTATATATATTTTTAAATTTTAATACCTTCATTTTATTATGACATTAAAATAAAAAGGTAGGTTTTTTAATAGGTAAAATTAATTCCTCTTTTTTATACTTGGTAATAATAATTGTTAATGATTCAATTTGTCTTGAATGAATTTAATGATCAAATCAGAAGAATTTATTATTAAAATATAATATGATTCCTAAAGCAATATTTAATTTTGAGTAAAATTACTTTAGATATGTAGTTTTTATCTATATAAGAATTACTTTTATCAATAGAAAAACAGGTTACTATCTAATTTTATCTTCAGAAAACTAATTTTAACTAAGTGCCACTTTCCTGTATAAATTTAATGGTATATAAATAAAAAGACAAAACATTTAGTTCTGTTTTACACTTTTTGTCTTCAGTTTGGGGTTAAATTTATGGCAACAATTAATATTTTAAATAAGTTTTGGACAAAAGCCTCAAGCAACGAAGGCTAGTCATTGAACATACTGGGTATAGCCTTTTTCTGTACAAACCCTCAGCAAACTGGATTTGCTACTTAGTGTACTGATCTCATGTTGCGGAAGTGCTGCTTATTTTAATAAAAATAAAATCAATTTGCTTTTTATTTTAAGTATATGCCACTACCCAGATCCAGATTTTTATAGTTTTTTTGGGCTCTCGTGAGTAGGTAAGCATCATGAATATCTGAACAGTCTACTGACAATATATATCCATGATATGTGAAAAGTGATATTGTGCAGTAAGTGATGTGTAGTTAAGTCTGGAGAAAAGGCCTCAAGCTATGAAAACTATATTAAGGCATTGTGCTTGTCGGGCATAGCCTCTTTCTGTATGACTATATGACTTTAAACAAAATTATATAAAAAGTAATTCCTTAAAAATAAATGTAAATAACTCACTACAGATCAAGAAAAATATAGGCATCCCTTGAGTTATGAGAGTCCTAGCTATGCATTTTTTCATATGTGCAATTTTTGTTTTTAGGAACATTTTTAAAAATATGCAGTGCATTTTGAGCTAACATAAATCTGTGCTTGCCTTATTGGTAGGACCTTTCTTAATTTTTAAGGAAGTTAATTTAATTTTTCTTAATTTTTAAGTTAATTTAATTTTTAAAATTGCACAAACTGTATTGCATATAATCAAATAAAAACATTTGGTATTGTGACAGTAGTTTTAGTACTATACATTTATATATCTGTTAGTGTAACTTCGATTCCAGGGATAGTGTTGGAGTTGCTGTTTGGAGAAGTGGTGCAAGGTCATCTAGGCAGCACCTTGGTTGTTCTTCAGAAGCAATATGGGTTTGTTATGGGGAAATCTTGTCTGACCAGTTAGATTGGATACTACAATGTGGTTAGAAAGGAAGTCGATGTAAAAAATAATTTTAATATCGTATACTTGGATTTCAGGAGAGGTTTTGATACTGTTGCACATAAAAGACTTACAGATTAAAACGGTGTGGCATTAAGGGCAAGTTGTTTTTATGGGTAAAAGGATGGTTGAGTGGGAGAAGACAGAGGGTGGTAATCAATGGGAGCTGCTCTTCGTGGACTAATGCTATTAGTGGAGTTCCCCAAGGTTAGGAATTGGGTTCATTGTTGTTTTCTATATTTATCAATGATATTGATGAAGGCAATATCAGACTTAATGTCCAAGTTTGCAGATGATATGAAGATTGGCAAGGTGGTTAATGACAGTATACTACTGCAACAGGATCTAGAAAAGTTGGGTAGATGGGCTGAGAAATAAAGTTTAACATTGACAAATGCAAAGTACTGCATATGAGTAGAAGTAAATGGATAGTTATTTTTTTCACAGTGCCACAATTAGTGTGTGTACTGTTTGCCAAGCTGTGCAAGTGCAAGCACATTTGCATCTGCATACCTTATCTCAGGATCACAGCCAGCCTTTTTTCTGCTGAAGTCAGAATATATTGTATAGTTACATTACTGATATTTGAGCCAATCATGTGCAATTTATAATGTGCTGGTAAAAAGAACATCTTAATGCAGTGATAACTGTTAAGAATAAATAACGCTTTGCTGCATGAAATTAATCTATAGTTATTAAATTTGTAGATAGAGAATTTAGATATAACTGTTTATTATAATCTCTTCTTTGAGATCTTCAAGTAAAATGAGAATACTGATACAGTAATGGCTTACGTGCTGCCTACATTCCTTTCATGATAGCTTCACTGGCATGGCAATTCTCCAGCGAGGCAAAGATACTTCGTTGATTTCGATTCTTCTGCTCCTGTGTTTATCTTCGATGACTCTTGATTTCAATTTATAGGCAAGATCATATATCTCTGTTGGGAATTACCCTGACTTCTAATCTCTTTTGGCATAAGTGCATTACAAATATTGCTTCCTCTGCATCTAAAAAAAGTGGGGTTTTGTCTTTCGCTCTCACCATTACTTTTCTTCCCAGCAGCTGTTCACTGTGTACAAATCAAAAATCCACCCTACCATGGAATATTGTTTCCACATCTGGGGAATTTGCCCTCAAAACCTTTCTCAGGCTTCTAAATTCCATTCAAAATAAGGCAGTTAGTTTAATTAATGACTCATCTCTAACAGAGTCTCTCTACCCTTTTTTAGCTGCATATCTTTTCTATAGATACTTCTGTGGGCACTGTTCTTCTGAATTGGCTTCTATAACTTTCAAAGCAGTCCGAACATGTACTGCAACCAGTCAAAATCCTTTTACTGTCCAACTTCAAACTCACAGAACCAATTTTTCTTCTTCCTCATTTATTCACTCAGCTTCCACTTTCTCGAGCAACCTACCTTCATATGTATTTCATGACAATTACAATCTGCAGAAGTTCAAGTCTAATGTCAACAAGTATCTTCATTCATCTTCTCAACCTTCAAGTCATACGCAGCAGTATAGGTTCTATTACCTCATGTTTGGGTTTTTTTAAAAAAAAGTTTAAAAAAATATTATGAGAAGTTCACTAGCTACTACCTCTGCTACATCAAAGCTAAAAGGCAATAAATTAGGTTCCTGTTACACTGAAATCACTGATCAAAATTTCAGGTAATAAAAGTGGAACGAAGCTCTGTCCATGCTTTCCAAACTTTTTTGATGCCAATAAACTCCCAGCATGTGCCAAAAATGAATTTACACCCCACCCTTTTTGTTCCCATTGTTTAACTTGATGGTACATGCAGCAGGATGCAACTTCCTTTGTTTCAGATCAGAAATATGTAAACAAGAGAAAAAGATAGAAAAGAGGAAAAAAAAAAAAAAAAGTTTTTTTTTTTTTTTTTTTTATAGTGTTAGCCCCAAACATGAGAGGTATTAGAACCTATAGTACTTAGTACCGTGCATGGGTTCAGAAGATGAAAGAAGATATTTGTTGGCATTAGACTTGAACTTCTGTAGATTGTAATTTTCAGGAAATACGTATGAGGAAGATTGTTCCAGAAAGTGGAAACTGAATGAATAAATGAGCAAGAAGAAAAATTGGTTCTGTGAGTTTGAAGTTGGACAGTAAAAGGATGTTGATTGGTTGCATCACGTGTTCGGACTGCTTTGAAAGAGAGAGTGAATTATAGAAGCCAATTCAGAAGAACAGTGCCCACTGAAGTATCTATAGAAAAGATATGCAGATGAAACAGAAAAGAGAGAGTCTGTTAGAGATGAATCATTAATTAATCTAACTGCGTTCTCTTTTGAATGGAATCTTTAAGCCTGAGAGAGGTTTTGGGGGCACCGCCCCAGACTGAACAATATTCCATGATAGAGCAGATTTGCAATTTGTACAGAATGAACAGCTGTTTAGAAGAAACGTAACACCTAGAGCGAAAGAGAAAGCCCAGTTTTTTAGGTGCAGAGGAAGCAATATTTGTAATGTGCTTATGCCAAGAGAGATTAGAGGTCAGGGTAATCCCCAATAAAGATATACGTTCTTGCCAGGAAATCAGAGTTTCATCGAAGATAAGCATACGAGCAGAAGAATCCTTTTTGTGAGAAAGAAGATATGACTAAATTTTAGAAGGATTGAAATTAATTAAGTTATCTTTGCTCCACTGCAGAATTACCTGGAGAGCAGCATTTAAGGAATTGGTAGTGGATATTTGAGAAGTTGAAGTTGTTTGAGCAGGGCAAGGTTTCTCAAACTGGAAGGTGGAAAGCTGCTTCATCAACAAAACTATGGTATCAGTAGGAAGATACCACTGAACAGCTAATCAGCTTCTTACATGGGAAAATGTTTGTGGAGAAAGGCTTCTGAGTTTTTAGTTAAGAGTGTGTTTATGTTAGTGATAATGTTGGCATTGAGTTATAATGTTGACAGGTTGATTTAGCCAAGTGTTGGAGTGGAAGCCACTGCTACACATTGCCTTAGCTTTCAAGTCTTGTTTACTGGCTTTGATGCTGTCAGAAAATGAATGGGAATTCTGACAAAACAATGCAACAATGTAGTTGCATTGTTTTGTTGTCTGATTTGCTGATAAGAGTCACTTCTGACATTGGATCCCCTAACCTACAGGCTCCCCATAATATTTCTGTATTCCCAAAGGGGATCCACCATCCAGGATAGCCAGCACACAGTAAGTTACAGTCCAAAAATCCCAGGATAGTTTCACCAAACAATAAAGATATTATTTGACTCACCTTGGTTCTCCTGTGCTAATCATCAAAGTATCTATGAAACCCAAGTAGAGTACCATACTTAGTTCACAACATGGTCAATACAGTGTGTTATGGTTATATTTTATATTTTGTTTGTAATGTTTTTATCCAATTACCGATATAAATACAAGTGTAAATATTAGTTAATGTTCATCGAGGAACTGCCAGAAAGAGATTCATATACATCACTGAAGTAAATCAATAAACTATATAGTGAAATGCTGTTTATTTTCCTTGATTACATGCAATTTTAATAGTGAACCACCGATAACTGGTTTCCTTATTTTTGCCTGCCAGTGTTTGCTTGACTGAAATACAGTACAGTAAACCCTCGGTTTAACGGACTAATAAGGGAGAAGGGGTGTCCGTTAATTCTGAAAGTCCGTTAAGTCGTATGTAACCTGGAAGGTATTTTTTATTGTTCTTAATGTAAAAAAAAAAAAAAAAAAAAAAAAAGCAGCTTTAATTCAATACACAGTACTGTAAAATATAAAATTGTTGCAATTTGGCCCTTGATTTACAGATATCAGAAACAGTTTGTCAGTTAGCTCTAATTTCTGTGCCACATTTAAGTTCACACATTTTCTTTTAACTCCTCTATCACTTGATGTCATTTTAAATTGTAAGGATTGCAAAATTATTTAAAAAATAAAGTCACAATTCAGAAATCACAGAAACACTATATAACCTGACTGCATGATAGCTTGAGGCAGACTGAGACCGAAGCAAAGCAAGTCTGTAGACCTGCAGTTTAGTGTACCGAGTCACGTTCAGCTCACAAATCACCACCTGCTCTTATCTGTAATCTGGGAAAGCAGCTATTTTAACACGTTTTCAGAAAGAATAAAAAACATGAATGACCTGAATTTGATTATAAAAATAAAAGTAGGTAATTATCGAACCAATAATGGAAATAGGTAATTGTTATTAATTTTTAATTAATAATAACTCTGAAGTTTTGTATAATCTAAAAAAAAATAATAAGGTCGAGATTAATATGTACATTACTGTATTATTATTTGCCCGGTCCGTTAACTCCAGGGTTTACTGTATCATCTTTTGGAGCTTTAAATGTATTGGACTTTCAATTAGTCACTGGTTTGGCTATACAGTACTCAAGGTGTGGCCTGACCATTGCCTTATACAAGGGGATAATCACCTTATCCCTGCTAGAAAAATTCCTGTATATCATTGGCAAGACACCATGAGCTACTCTTGCAGACCATCTGCACTGCTCAGAAAACTTCCTATCTGCCTGCACCATTACCTACAGGTGCTTTTTGTTCTCTACCACTGTCGGTGTAGTGCCACAGAGTTGATATGTTACTCTGGGGTTACTGCTTCCCATATGTAGCAGTAACCCCAGAGTAACAGTACTTTACATTTGTCAATCTTAAACTTCATTTGCCACCTGTCAGCCCATCTGCTCAACTTTTCTAGATCCTGTTTCAGCAGCGTACTGTCATTAGTGTCCTTAACAACCCTGCCAACCTTCGTATCGTCTGCAAACTTGGACATTAAGTTTGATATACCATCATCAATATCATTTACAAATACAGAAAACAACAATGGACCCAACAGTGAATCCTGAGGGACTCCACTAATAACATTACTTCACGATGAGCAGTGACCATTGATTACCACTCTCTGCCCTCTCCCACTCAACCTCCCCTTTATCCATAGCAGCAGTTTGCCTCCAATGCCACACTGCTCCAATTTCTTCAGCAGTCTTCCATGTGGAACAGTATAAAAAGCCTTTCTAAGATCCAAATATATGATATCAAAGTTATTCCCTGCATCTAGTTCCTTTGTGACCACATCATAGTATCCAATCAAATTTGTCAGGCAAGACTTTCCCTTAACAAAGCCATGCTGTGTCCGAACTATAACTGAAGTCTTGTCTAGACGATCCTGCAGTGCTTCTTTTACCAGTGCCTCCTTTAATTTTCCTTGAGCAGAAGTTAAACTAACAGGTCTATAATTACTTGTGTCGCCCTCTGATCCTCCTTTGTGAATTGGGGTCACATTTGCAAATCTCCAGTCCATGGGTACCTCCCCTGAGTCCAAAGAAGCTCTCATAATTATGGATAAGGGTTTGCTTACTTCCTTTGCTGCTTCATTTAATATAACTGGATAGATCCCATCCACTCCAGGTGCCTTTTTTATGTTTCTCCTCCACTTTTTCTTCTTCACAGTTTCTCCTCCACTTTCTTCTCAGTTATTACAAAATCATCTAGCTCACTGCCAGAGTTCAATTCACCTCTGGCATTCCCCTTCCTAAATAACTCCTCGTGCGAATGTACATGCAAAATACTCATTTAGTTTGTTAGCCACCTAAGCAAGATCATCAACATTTGAACCACCAATATCCAGTGGACCAATCTGATTCATCCCTTTCCTTCTAGAGTTTACATAGGTAAAGAACTCTTTGCTGTTTTTCTTTGCATCCTTTGTCAAAGAGTTCTTATAATCTGCTTTTGCCTGCCTAATCTCCTTTGTGACTTTGTTACATACCAGCTTATATCTATCATAAGCTTCCATGTCACCCATTAATTTATATGAATCCCATGCATTTTTCTTCTCTGCCATATGTCTCATTAGTTCATCTGATATCCATTTAGGCCTAAATCTTGAACAATATTTCTTAGTTGGTATGTAAAGCCTAGTAGCTTCCAAGATTAATTCTTTGAATGCTTCCCATTTTGAATTTGCTGTTGGTAACATCATCAGTTGTTCCCACCATATAGAATTTAAATGCTGCCTCAGACCACCGTAGTCACCTTTACAAAAGCAAAAACCCTTTCTTTTGCCCCTGATGGTAGTTACCTCTTTGAGTAAATCCCACTTCAGCACACTGATCACTGCTACATAGTGGTTCCTTTGTCTACAGATTCTTAATGAATGAAGAATCACTACTGATAATCAGATCAAGAGTATCACTCCCTCTAGTTGCCTCCCAAACATGCTGATGTAGAAAACATTCATCCAATAAATCCACAAAAGTCTTGCTAGTGTGTTAGTGACCAACCCACAAATTCCAGTTAATATCTGGGAAATTAAAATCCCCCATTATAAGACTCTGATTTACTGGCCCATTCTATTTCCCTGTACAGTTTCTTATTATACTCATCAGAGTCATTAGGCCTATAACACACTCCCACTCTCAATTTTGATCTCCCAATGCTTTTGTCACACCAAACTGACTCGACACTGTACTGTCCAGCGATGTCGACTGGCTTCACTTCCTTGGATTTTATGTGTTTCTTAACTAAAAGCATAATCCCTCCTCCCTTCTTTTCCTCTCTTTCTTTCCTGTACACATTCTACTCCCCAAATTCCAATTTTGCATTCCTTATATCTGTGTGACACCACGTCTCTGATATCCCAACAATATCTGCCTTTGATGTTTTGAGCAGTACCTCAAATTCATCAAATTTATTTACCAAACTCCTAGCATTGGTGTATATGCAAGTATACATGCACCTGTTCCTATTCTTACCTACCCTAACACAACCCATGTGTTTACTTGTACCGAATGACTCCCAGCAGTCTCTGAAATACCCTGCATCTTGTTTTCCAGACTGCTGCTCATTCCAATAGAAGCAGTGCAAGAATCACTTTCACCTCTCCCAGTGGCTTCTGTTAATCTATTAGTCCTTGTATCCCCCCCAAGCTAGCAGTTTTCCGACCCACCTAACACTGCCTCAGTAGCATCAGCAAATATTCTTGCACCCTTTCTATTTAAGTTTATCCCATCTCTGTAGAAGCAGTCTCTCTTGTTAACAAGTACAGACCAGGCTGAAAAAAATTCTACCCCTTGAGCCTTGCACAATCCTTCCAGGGCTGAATTGATCGACAAGGCTCTCATCATATGCTCCCTCCTATCGTGTCTGGGCAGAATTGCAGACACTTTCAAATTCAACCCTAATTCATGGCAATGCTATCTAGTTCAGGATATAACGTTGTATCGTATAACGATGTTGGCAAGTTACGAACGGTAAATCTATGGACACTTAAGTATTGATTAACTTCCAAAATCTCGCTGTCTGAATTCAGAATAAACCAAGGATCTTGTCTAGGTCTATGCACTACTTATAGAAAAATTTAATATAACAATTAGTCAATTAAGCGGCTAAATATAGCTAAAAACTACTTGTTCGCCAGAGCTGCAAAACTTGTAAAACACGTGGATTGGATACCCTTACCAATACTAAATAATAACCTAAATAATCTCTAAGTTAAAATTTAAACTAAGTATTGTAACTAGGAATTACACTGCAGACAGCTGGCAAGGATTGATGATTTATCGAACGTTTGCTTGTAGAGGTAGGTCACGATCCGGCCGTACAAGGCAATTGTAAGGCTGCACATGGAATACTGTGTTCATGTGTGGAGACTGTACCTGAAAAAAAGACATATCACCACTAAATAAATACCGCTTTTATTGTCTTTCCTTCACAGGAACCTGCAAGGAACAAAAAAAAAAAAAAAAAGTCATCATTGCTCATGTTGAACAAATACATTATATGGCCATTACAAAATCTTCTACTTTCATATCAGGATGTTTCCATTATTTTTTCTGCTGTATGCAATCTATTGTTAGAAAGTGTACTGTACTGGTAAACAGTCCTATTCTGTATTTTAATATAAAATGTATATTGCTGTCAGTGGAATTTAATTTCTAGTACAATGTGAACTTTAAAAAAAAAAATCAACTGCTCTTTCAAAAAAAACTTGTTTTTCCTCCTCTTGTTTTGCGAAGAAGTCCTGCTTTTTACAAAGAAAATTTGTTTTTTCCCATTCTTTTATGTAAAAACCTCTATTTTCTTCTTCTCTCAGTTACCTGATCTCCACCTATTTGAAAGTCAAAATATGGCAACTATGCAGACGGATGTTTCGTGAAACAAACATCCGTGTGTATAGCACACTCTCTGGCTAAGCAAATTTTTGCATGTCGGCCCTGCACTCATCTTTTTTCAATTTAAATTCTTACTCTGTTATGTGCAAAGAGAAAGAGTTAGAATAATGCCACCAGCATTTACTCAATACACATAAAGTTTTAAGCACTTCACTCATGTCTTCTTACTGATGCTTTTGTTCTTCTGACTAATCTTTGTTGCTCTTATTTGCACTCATTCCAGCATGTCCCCATTATCTAAAAACAAGGCTGTTGGACCTCTGCAGTAGTACTCCAGATGCAGCCTGACCATTGGTTGATACAGTAACATAATCACCTCCATGTCCTTGCTAGCAAAATTACTGTACATCATTAACAGTTCCACATGAGCTGTCTGCACTGCTCAGAGAACTCCATGTCAGATTCTAGATCTCAATTCTCTGCCACCTTGTACCACCCAACTGGTACCACACTCAAGCTGCGTTTATCACATTAAACCTTAATCTTCACTTCTTGGCCCATCTGCCTTGTTTCTATGATTATTGCAGTAGTATGTAAGAATTAGAGTAGCTAGTCAGGTGGGTTGAGAAAGTTGTATTCCGGTCTGTTACATATGGGTGGTTAATAACGTGATTCCTGTCGTTAATGACCTGTATGTACAGAGGTACATCAAGAAGTGCCTAACATTGTCATTTTCTAGTATAGGAATTGAAAACATTTATTTTTGATATGTAGTTTAATGACTAGTTCAACAAATTATTTAATGCTATCAGTCGGTTGCATAATTTGTAAATGCACCTAGTTATCTTGTTGTTTTTTTTTTTTTTTTTTTTAGACTGTTAGAACTGTAATTTTGAAACAAAAAGAGATAAAACCTAGCTCACCCTACTCTTATAGGATGTAGCTGAGTGATCAGCAGTGAAAATGCAATAGTACACACTGTTTGAGTGGACCATGGTTCAAGCCTGTTACTTACTCTTAAATATAATTAACTATTGTATTCCTGATCAATTGTAAACTCCTCAGACTTGGTGGTCC
Source organism: Mastigoproctus giganteus (assembly GCF_048544385.1). Lineage (NCBI taxonomy): Eukaryota > Metazoa > Arthropoda > Arachnida > Uropygi > Thelyphonidae > Mastigoproctus > Mastigoproctus giganteus. The sequence goes on from NC_143575.1 coordinate 210,781,211, forward strand.
TGTCAGAGTATGAAAAAAAGAACTTTTTTTTTTTTTTTTTTTATTCCCTTTTGGGAATGTGCCCACAATTTTCTTTTATTTTTCACGTCTGTTAATGCTGTAATATATATTGGAGCATTGCACATGGCACTAAAATATTTTATCTATATATTTAGCATATTTTCCCTTTAAAATAAGTACTGAAAGTGATTAAGCACTATATTTATCCAACCAAATAATTTTAAAATTGGTAGTGATGTTTTGTGTGTATGCCCCTTCCCCTCTCATTAATGAAAATTATGCACAACAGATTTATTTTGCATTGATGTATCTATTGGCATGAGATTTGGCTTTCATATATGGTGGTAAAAGATTTACATAACATTGTGTGGTTAATATCAGTAGCAGAAGTTGCTATTTGATATCAGAGTCCACTAACAATACAGTAATAACATTTTGAGAGTAGCATTAAAGTATGCAAATATGTTGACTCTGTATGGAAGATAATTATAAGAGAAACTTTGGAGTTGAGTAATTCAAGTACAGTGGGGTATGCTAGAACGAACGTAATTGGTTCTAGAACCTCGTGCATTATAGCATCTGTTCGTTCTAGCATACACTGAAATGTATATATTTAGGGGTAATCCGTTCTAGGCAGTCTAGATCAAAGTTACCATCCAATACAACAATTTAAACAGGAAAAATATAATATAAAATGAAAAATATGTGTAAACATAATATAAAATAAATTTATTGAACTTTTATACACTGTACATAAAACTTGAAAAGCATAAACAAACTTTCCCTAATAAAAATCATAAAACCTAGAGATTCCCTTTGCAACCTGTCGCTTTTTATTTCTTCCTTGTTTTTTAAAATTGTACTGATTGTTGATTTAGCCATACCATATTCAGCACTTAGATCTCCTACACTTTTTCCACTTTCTCGCTTGGAAATTATTTCTTTCTTAATCTCTAAGTTAATTAGCTTTCTCACTCTATTTTGCCAGCTCATGGCTAAAATTATATATCAGAATAATTAAAAAATATATTTTCACTGCTAAAGAGCAAATAAGCAGATAACTGAATCTTACAAATGATAACAAAGATGATAACTGATGCTCTAATCAAAGTGGGAAATTAGCATGGGAAGCACTCTAATCAACATGTCATGCACACACATGTGCTATGGGCGCCTCCGTAGCCAGGTGGGAAGGAGCAGCAGTGCGTAGCACACGCTTCTTGATTAGACCGGGGTTCGAGCCCGTCACCACCAAATACAGAGGATGCGGAAAGGTCAGGGAATGACCACCGCATATCCCGGAGCAATATGGCCTTAGTTGCTAATGCTCCTAAAAACCAAATAACAAACAAAACAAACATGTGCTATGTCGGCCCGACAGTATTCCTTTACGTTCGTTGTAGCATCCTGATTTTATTGATAAAAACTGTTCGTTGTAGCATTCATTCATTGTAGCATCATTCGTTATAGCATACCTGACTGTAATGATTTGTACTAGACATTTGGCACTAACTTAATTGGAAAGAATACCACCGATGGCTATCCCATATGAGATCTACCTCGTTATAATATAAGAACTCACTAGATGTATGAAAAGTTTTTGTTCTGATATTTTGACCAAATCCATGAAATGTGATTGACACATTCAAAATGTTGATTCACAAAAGGTGGCAGTAGATCAAAGCACTTAACCATACCTTTCTAAGGTTTACACACACACACACACACACACACACACACACACACACACACACACACACACACACACTGTACAGTAAATAGTATATGAAAACCTAAAGAACCATATGCTTGATTTTAAAAAAAAAATTTCTCCTGGTAAGCATTTTTGTATAAAGTGAGTCTTTTCTGAGATAGGATATAGATGCATTTTATGGCGTAAGTTCCTGGCCAGAACAGTGTTTAACTGGGGCTAGGACATTGATACCTGCAGTATTTATCTGCTCGGAATCTGTGATATGCCCATGTATAGCCTGCAGCATTGTTGCTCCGAAGGGCATGACTTAAACTGCACATCTTGTGTTACTGCAAGGCAAGTCAGAATGTAAATTTTAATGCAGAAAGTGAATGTTGAACATTTACACTGTCATGTTAGGCTTTCTGTAATGCTAGCCTGTAAATTTTTTTATGCACTATTTGAAATAATAAACAGAAAACAAAATTTACACCTTTTATAATTTCAAAACAATGCGAAGCATCTAGTGAAGTACCAAAAGTACAACATACAAAAAGCATGATTTTTACATAAAAATAATATTGTTTTCAGGGAATGTCTTATTTTGCAAAAAATTAATTGATTCAGTTATTTTATCGATAAAAAGAAATCAAAATCATTAAAATAAAAATACTTATCTTTTACTACTTGGTATATTGACAACCTAGTCCAGTGACCTAGGTGGGCAATTTTGTGTGTACAGTATGTCTAGTACAAGTATAGGTGCTGAAGTATATTCAGTCTCGTGTAGCCAGAGTCATATCTTCTAACATTTGTAGCAATTCATTATGCAGAAATTTTAGATAGACCTATCTAGTAAGGCTGCCCTTGAAAATAAACGGACCAACTGCTGATCATAGAGGATTCCATACAACACGTTAACACTAAATCACTGTTGAAAATTACTCTTCACATTGGTATGGGGATTCACTTCGGCCAAACATGGGAATTGCGGTGTGTGTTGGATGAACTTGTGGGAGAGAAGAAAAATGCATGGGATGCATATAAATTAATTATTAGGTGGCAGAGAAGCTTATGGTAAATATAAGCTGGTCTGTAATCAAGTCAGAAAGGAGGTTAGGCAAGTGAAGGCAGATTACAAGAAATCTTTAGAAAAGGATCGAAAGAAAAACAGCAAAGACTTCTTTACATATGTAAACTATAGAAGGAAGGGGATGAATCAGATTGGTCCACTTGATATCTATGGCTCAAATATTGATGATCGTGCCTGGGTAGCCGGCAAACTAAATGAGGATTTTGCATCTACATTCACACATAAGGAATTCTGTAGGGAAGTGAAGGCCAGAAGTTTATCAAACTCTAACAGGCAGCTAAATCATTTTGTAATATCTGAGAAGAAATTGGTGAAGCTAAACATAAGAAAGGCACCTGGGATGGATGGGATCTATCCAGTTATATATTAAGGAGGCAGCAAAGGAAGAAAGTAAACCCTTATCCATAATTATGAGAGCATCATTGGATTCAGGGAGGTCCCCACAGACTGGAGACGTGCAAATGTATCCCAATTTACAAATGGGGATCAGAGTAACATGAGTATTACAGACCTGTTAGTTTATCTTCTGTTCTGGCAAAAATAATGGAGTCACTGGTTAAAGAAGCAATGCAGGATCATCTACACAAGACAGCAGTTATAATTCAGACGCAGCAGGGTTTGTTAAGGGGAAATCTTGCCTGACCAATCTGATTGGATACTACAATGTGGTCACAAAGAAACTGGATGCAAGAAATAATTTCGATATCATAAACTTGGATTTCAAGAAAGTTTTTGATACCGGTGCACATAAAAGACTGCTGTACATATTGGAACAGTATGGCATTAAGGAGAGAGAAGAGAAAGTAGTAATCAGTGGACACTGCTTTTTATGGACTAATGTTATTAGCAAAGTCCCTCAGGATTCAGTGTTGGGACCATTGTTGTTTTCTTTATTTATGAGTGATATTGATGAAGTTATATCAGACTTAATGTCCAAGTTTGCAGATGATAGAAAAGTTAGCAGGGTTGTTAATAACAGTAACGATAGTATGCTGCTGCAACATGATTCAGAAAAGTTGGACAGATAGGCTGAGAGGTGACAACCGAAGTCTAACCTTGACAAATGCAGAATACCCAATAGCAGTAACCCCAAAGTAATGTACCAACTGTGTGGTATTACACTCAGGGTAGTGGAGAATGAAAAAGACCTGGGGGTAATTGAACAGTCAGATATGAAGTTTTCAGAGCAGTGCAGACAGGCTGCCAAAGCAGCTCATGGGGTCTTGTCAGTGATATATAGGAACTATGCTGGCAAGGATAAGGAGGTGATTGTCCCTTTATATAAGGCAATGGTCAGGCCACACTTTGATTACTGCATACCGGTCTGGACTCTTCATTTTAGAAAGGATGTAGAGCTGCTGGAACAAGTACAGTGAAGGGCAACAAGGTTGGTGAGGGGGAACAAAGGGTTGCTCTTACCAAGAAAAGCTTAAGTTCTGCAAATTGCAGCATCTACAGACTAGGCACCTGCAAGGTGATATGATTGAGGCGTATAAGGCTTTGAATGGTTTGAGCAAGCTCAATGCTGATAAGATTTTTCCTCTTGCTCAGATTACACACTTGAGGGGACATAAATTCAAATTGAGGGAAAGACAGTTGCAGAATGGATGTGCTGAAATTTATTTTTAGCCAGAAAGTTTTTTACTGGAACAAACTTCCATCTGTTGTGGAAGTTGATAGTTTAAATAGATTTGAGGAAGAACTGGACAAAGTTTTGGAGTGATTTTTTTTTTTTTTTTTTGCTGATGCTGTATAAGCTGGTTTTCTTGCATTGTATGTCACTACTAATGTTAATTGAGTTTCATCACTGTATTCAGATGTTAAAGATGCAAATGCCAATTGTTGTTCAGCCGGTTACGAAATTCCAGCCATCAGGCACGATTCTCCAGGTTCATAGTGTTGAACATGCTGTACGTAGTATGGATACCTTCCTTCTTTATGCAGTGTTCTCCATGATTATTTTGATTAGGAAACACCAAGATTCATGGATATCCCTCTTGTACTAGCACGAGGCTATGTAGTATTGCCTCAACAGTGTTCTTTTGTTCCACCCATAGCTTGTTGAATTGCAAGCTTATATGGGATGTGAATACTGGGAAGTGAGCTGTATCTTGCAATTTTTAAAAAAAACTGAAATAATAACTTGTTGATTCAGAACTCTGCATTGTAGTAGAACATCACTGGTATTCAGCAGTGGCAGCAACATCATTTCTATTACAAAATCCATAAACACAGTCAGTGCGGCGGAAGACATAACAATCCCCCTGGCCAAAGAAAGAAAGAATGTCTAAACCAAAATGAAAACCATTCTTTTATTTTTTCGATATTAAAGAAATTATTATGGCTGAATGTATCCCACCAAATCAGACTGTCAGTCTAACTTATTCATTGAAGTTGTGATACGGCTGTGTGAAAAAATTTTAAGGTACAGACCTGAATTGTGGAAGGTTGGTTGGATGTTTCAGCACACAACATGCTCTCTCTCTCTGCCAGTTTCTGGCAAAAAAAAAAAAAAAAAAAAAAAAACCCAAATCCCTGTGTGCACGTGCGTGCGCACTCTACTTGCCAGAACTAGCCTCTTATGCCTTTTCTCTCTCACTAAAATGAAAAATGTATGTATGGGAACCCTTAAATACACTTTTTCAGTCCATTGGAGTTATTCAGAAAAAGCAACCAAAGTGTTAAAATTGCTTACAGAAGATAACTTCTAGAAATGTATGGAATAGTGTGTACAAGCCAAAGGCAATTATTTTGAAGGGTACAGAAGATAACTTCTAGAAATGTATGGAATAGTGTGTGCAAGCCAAGGGCAGTTATTTTGAAGGGGATTACTTGAGGTATGAAATATTTCATCATTATTTTATTGCAATTTGTTATTTAATAGCAACACCTCATATATATTTATGACTGGATTTTGACATAAATGCCAAATAAGCAGAAAAGATAAGCGTTATGGTAAATGGCTTAACTTCTTAGTTATGGAGTCTTTTCTGCTACCCTTTTATACCCGTACATTAATGATTTTCTCTCACTGAATGGAAATCTTATCTTCAGTTTCACTAGCCGTAGTATTCCCCTATTATATTTCCTACAAAAAAAAAAAAAAAAAAAAAAAAGAAAGTTCCTTTACTCATCTTTAGAAACCTTTTTTAAATTATTATTATTAGTAGTAGTAGTGGTTGGTGGTGGCAGCCAATGCAAGGAAGCCAAAAAAAGAAAACCCTATCCAAACACACAATTTTTTCATTCTCTCTATTAATTTGCCTAATTCTTAAATTTATTCAAATTGCCATCTTCCACAATATCAGCTGTAAGTTTGTTCCAAATTCAGTTACTCTCTGGCTGAAAGCATTTAGATTTTTAAAGAAGAGCACATATGTTTACTGGGGTTAATCCCAACTTTTCATGATCATGTTAGAAATATTGCTTTTATTATATTATATTAGAAATATCACTTTATGGTGTAGACTGTGTTGTTGTTCCCATGGGTGTGTCAAAAAAGGAAGGAGAAAAGGAAGAAAGGCTTTGAGAGGAATGAACAACTTGACACTGAAAGATTCAGTGGGACTCACTAAAGGATGAGAGCACTAGGGGTTTGTGTCAACAAAGATTATACCAAGAATTAAGTGAAACCTACGGCAAGAGTGCAAAAGACATAAAGGAAACAGTGAAGAAAATTGCTAGAGAGGTAATAGGAAAATCTTAAAGGATCAAACAAAATGATTGGCTGAACATGGAAATTAAGGAATTAATAAAAGGAAAAAAAGAAAGCATCCCAAAGATGGCTGAGCTCAAAAAAGTGAAGTTCACAGAAAAATATATAAAGAAAAAAATAAGGAAGTGAAAGCGGAAGTCATCAAGGCGAAGAACGAGGCCTGGGATAGAGCATGTGCCGAGGCGAACAGCAAACTGGGATGTACAAGATCTGCAGAGGTGTGAAGAGTTTAAGGAAACCTCATAAGCAAAATGCTAGACTGGAAATGATAGATCTGGGGGAATGGGTTAATTATTGTGAACAGCTATTGAATGAAGGAAGAGAGGAATTTAGAAAAACTGAAACAAAGACAGTTATCATGAAAAGAGGATTGAACATCCAAATTAAGAAAGTGGAACTGGAAATAAAAATGGCAAGAAATGGAAAAGCACCAGGTCCAGGTGGAATTAACATGAAGGTAAAAAAGTTATAAATCTACTAACTCTATTGTTCAACAAATTGTGATGGCGACGAAATACCAGATGAGATGACAATCAGATACATTACATCAATTTCTAACAAAGGTGACAGAAGAAGATGCTCCAACTATAGAGGAATTTGCGTTATTAACTCTATTGCTAAACTGTTTAGGAAAGTGATAAAATCAAAACAAGAGATTACAATTTCTGAGGAACTGTGGCTTTTCAACTGGACGCTCATGTGTAGACCATTTATTCACTGTTAAGCAAATTCTAGAAAAATGTCAGGCTACAAACCAAGATGTAGGTATGCTGTTCATAGACTTTGAGAACGTGTATGACATTATGCCAAGAAATCTTCTGTGGAAGGCTATGGAAAAAATGTCAATAAGCCAGCCATTAAGCAATATTTAATTTTATAAAATTACAGACTGGTGTGTCCAGCCAGTCCGGACCACATCAGATCACAGAGCCATTTCCTTCAAACTAAACAGGCAATTTCAAACAACCCAACACTCCCTGTTGGATATCAAAAGAAGAATCTACAACAACAATACATGCTGTATTAAAATTGGCTCAAAATTATCAAGAAAATTTAAAATTTCAGGACTCTTTCAAGGATGCTGTTTGTCACCTACTTTGTTTAAGCTATACCTAGAAGTTGTTCTAAGACTGTGGTCACAGAAGTGCAGTTCAATGGGTATTCTCCCCTTGGTCAAAATAAGTACATTTACAATCTACTGTTTGCAGACAACCGAGTTGTGGTAGCACAGGATGCAAATTACATGGGCAGAAAGTTGCTAGAAGAATATAAAACACGGGGACTGACAGTAAATTTTAATAAGACAGAGTACATGAATCAAAGTGAGGATGTTCTGGATTTAGCTGGAATACACATGAAAACTGTACTACAATTTAAATACTTGGGTGCAGTTATTGAGGCTGACGGATTATCTACGCAGGAAATTGAGAGAAGACTGGGTGAAAGGTAGAAAGGTCATAGGAATACTCAATTCTGGGCTGTGGAATATAAATATTATTAACAAAACTAAACATCAAATATATAATGCAATATTACAAAGTGTTTTATTATATGGATGTGAGACTTCGACCTTAAATGAAAGACAAAAAAAAAATAAACTGTTGGCTGTTGAGATGGATTTCTGGCAAAGATTGGCAAGAAAGTCTAGTACTGAAAAAGTTAGAAATGACATGATAAGGAATACACTGAACATCCAAAAAGCCATCATTGATAAAATAGAGGAGAAAAGATTGGAGTGGTTTGGCCATGTGAAGAGAATGGAGAATGACAGATTGCCTAGAGGAGCCATGGAATGGATGCCAGGGAGAAGGAAAAAGAGAGGAAGACCAAGAAGGATCTGGATAGAGGGTGTGAGAGGAGCTATGAATGGAAGAGGACTGGTGGACAGAGATTGGGAAGATAGAAGAAAATGGAAAAAAAGAATGATGGAATGACTTTTCGATGTTAGGTTGAGGACTGCTGGAATAAATCATAAGAAGAAGAAATATTGCTTACTTGGCAATAGGGAATAAGGTAGTCTCTCTCTCTTTTCTCTTAGCATTACTTTTCTTCTAAATAGCTGCTTCTGTACAAATCTAAAAGCTACTCTACCACACAAAAAAAATTGTTCTCACATCTTGAGTGGTGCCTATAAAACCTCTTAAAGTCTTTTTCAAGGATCTATATAAATGTTTTTAAAAGATGGGCTCTCTGGAATATGTTTATATGCATATACACATTTTAAGCCCATTTCGGAAAATGTATACAACTATCTACAACTCTTCAATTAGGAGTAGTCACACTTTATAGCACATTGTGGTAAAGGGGGGAAAAAAAGTTTTGAAAATTTGAAGAAAAACTAATACATGTTTGTCCAGTTCAGGTATAAGATGGCACTGTGTGAAGTTGATTGCAAAATTTCTGTGTGAGCTTCCTTTTCTCTTTGGCCTTTACTATGTAACAAAATGTTGGCTTCATTGGGTAGTAAGCCTTGTTTGCATAGTGCCGAACCACATCCTTTGAACCCAAACCTTCAGCAGGTTTAGAGTTTATTGAAATGTTATGGCCCTTGGTTGTTTTGGACACTGCTTTTTTATGGTTTCTGACAAGATGGGATCGCAGCAGATGAAATCCTTCCATCATATTTTAATGTGACATAGCCGAGTGGTCAGAAGCTAGAGTTGCAGTATCATGCACCCTTTGAGTGGACCAGGGGTTCAAGCTCTTGACTGCTAAATACAATTAATGTTTGTATTGATAATTTATTGTAAACTCCACTGACTTGGTGGTTTTTCCAAAGTATAAACAAGAACATTTAATTGTATTCAGTCATTTATATTTTGACATTTTAGTTTACAAATCCAGAAAACTTTAACCATATCCCCGTCCGCTGGGGTACGCACCAGCCCCAACTGGGTTCAGCAAGTTAATTCTATAATTTTTACTCTAATTACAGAGCTGAAACTCGCTATAGTTGGAGCCAGAACTGTTTTCTTGAATTTTCCCACTTAAATTTTCAAAACCTTCTATTGAATTTCACCAAATGACAAAAATGTGACATCAAGTATGCAATTTTTTAGGCCTTTTCAATTAATTTTTTTACCCCCGCCCTAACCAGCCTAGAGCTTATGAAACCCGACACTCGATTCGTTTCTTGGTGTAAAGCGCGCGAATTTCTTTTTACGGAGAGGAGCAGTTCTGATAAACAACTCCGCGTGAATACGAGTGAAGCGTGGGAGGTATATATCACGTTACCAGTACAAATACATCGAGACGGTAAGGGAGAAGTGTAAATAAACAAAAGACGAACAGGAGCTACTGTTTTTGACATAAGAAGCAATAAAGCCATACAGTACCAATAACAGTTTATGGAAGGTGAGCAGATCGTATATCCTATCTTCAACGTGTATTGCTCCTACGAACAGAAGATCAAGGAAATTCATCTGTTGGAAACGGGAAAAACTGGTGTAAAACTGATATTTCACTGCATTATACTGATATATCACAGATAACACTGCAATGCGCATTTGATAAAAAAAAAAAAAGTTCGCTTTATTGTAATTGTTTTTAGTAAACAATATCAGAACAGCAGTTTCCATCTTCTAACCAAATTTCGAGAAAATATTTCCACCCATAGCTGCGTTATAAACTTCTAAACTTCGAAACTGGTGCATCAAAAGAAAGAAAAACAAAATCGTCCGCTATGAATTTCTTTCTTTCTTGAAATGTGTATTGTTCATATTTGTGAACTGCAATATTTGTAACAATACAAAGCTAACAGATTACAACTAACGGCTGCTCAAAAAGTATCGTTAGAAGATATTTGCTTGTTACGCTTTGATGTCATAATGTTAGAAAGTAAAAATGCGAAATATTGTTTTCTAAAACAATTGCAGTTTCGGCATCCTAGGATGAAGCTGACTTAGAGCTGCAATGCTGTTTTTTTTATTATTATTTATTTTCTTTATTTATTTTTTGTTTTTGTATGGGCGGCTCCTAGAACAAAAGTTCATCTCGGCCTCGTTGCTCTGTTCAGTTTTTACGCATTGTCAGGGTAAGGCCAGTGTGTGTCGTGAAAAAAAAAAAAAAAAAAATCATCCCGCTTAGGAATATCCCATGTTGGATGAAGACAGATGAAAAGGAAGGCAAGAGAGAGAGAAAAAAATTTTTCATCCCGCACTGGAGAAAGTGACAGGAAAGAAAAACTGTTTGTGAGCTTATGTGTGTGTTCTGTATTGTGATGTTGTATTTGGACATTCTGGCTACCTGGAAGCAGCGATCACCTGGACGACTGCCTCCAGGTACTCGTCCCTAGCAGGAGGGCAAGATCTCCCCTACTAACTGCACGCCCTCCTCCCTGGGGAACTACTAGTAGTAGTAGTAGTAGTAGTGGCATGTGATGTAAGAAAGCAAGTGTATGAGCTTATGCAGCATCAGCCAAAAAAAAAAGTTCCCAGGGAGGAAAGAAAAACTTGTATAAGATAAAGAGAGGGAAGGAGAAAAGAGGAGAAGCACTATCCCGGCCCAGGGAAGCCCCAATCCAGGATGGATTGCTAGAATAACACAAGAAAAAAAAAAATAATAATAATATAATAAAATAAAATAAATAAATAATAATAAATAAAATAAATGAAAGTTAGCGCTCTAGACCTTTGACAATCTCTTGGCCTTCTGCCCACCAAAAGGGTATTTTTTATTTCTCTCTCTCTCTCTCTCTCTTTCTCTCCAGGGTCGGACTAGAAAGGGTGGACCCCCTCCCCTAAGGAGTTTTTTCCCCTCAAGTGAAAGAAGGGAATTGGAAATTTCATGAAAATGAACCCTGTTTTTCTTCATTCGGTGAACGGCTACTCTGTCAGCGCAAGAGAAGTGAAATTACATTTGCAGCTCAGAATGGAATTCAAACATTGAAACACATGACATTTTATGTTGAATTTTTCGGGCGTTGTGTGATAATGAAAATTCAATTTTTCTCTGGAAATTTTTTGATGATATCAAATGCATATCAAGGAAATATTGAAGTATTCAATAACAATTACTTACAATTTCCCAATCCCTCACTACGAGTAACGGATTGTTCTCACAATCTGTTACTAGCTGCGCATTTTTTTTTCTCGTTTGTACACCAGTGAGATGCATGTGAAGTTCCTTCGATATCAGTTTTCGAAGTTTATAACGCAGCTACGAATAGAAATACTTTCTTGAAATTTCGTAAGAAGATCAAATATAAATCCATGAAACTGCTGTTCCGATTTAGTCCTCTAGAAACAATTACAATAAAGCGAACTTTTTTTTTTTTATGAAATGCGCATTGTAATGATCAGTTTTACGACAGTTTTTTTCTTTCTGCTTCCAGTAGATGAATTTCCTTGATTTTTTTTTTTTAGTAGATAATACATATTGAAGAAAGGAAATGCAATATTTTAGTTTTTCAAAACCAATTCGTTGCAATTCTTTCGTACAACAATTACGAAAAGCAATAAAGCTACTGTTGTGAGTGAGCCATGCAAATTAGTGTTCGCAAGTAATGATGCTCAACTGTTTGTTTTCCACGAAAGTTGTTTACAGTTTCATTTTCTCCTTGGATCACCCTGGTAACGCTAATGACGTAAGCTTGACCATTCAATTATCTCTCTGCGTGCGTTGATTCGTTTTAGCCAGAGGCGCCGAGCTGACGTGCGAATTTTGAACTAATGAAGTAACGCGTTTTATTTTCAAAGCTTGGATCTTGTTTTGCCGACATCAAAATGTAATAAATTGAAATGTGATCGTACATTTTTGCTGTTTTAGAGTGAATTAATAGTTTTTGCTGAGCGCTAAAGGTAGGAAATCAAAGAATATACTTCTGTTTATGTATATTGAGAGTTTCAATTTGGAAAATTGAGTAGAAATTATGAAAATTATTAGTTTTCTTCGGGGGGAGCAACTTTCGAGTTAGGGTTAAAAATTAGACAAAAACAGGGCGGACCAGGCTTGGGTTAAAGCATGCACTGCAAAGGAAACAGGGTTATTTCAGCAAAATATGTTTACTTTCATATGATTCAAAGCATTTCTTTCTAGTTCGACATAGAACGGTATTTATATGAATAGAGTGTATTCCCTGTATATTTTTTCCCTTTCCTTACACGCTTATGAAATTTTTATCATTTAAAATTTGTATGAGTAAAATAAATTTGTCACTATTTCATTTTCTACATTAAAATTTAAGGTGGAAAATTGATAACTGGAAAATTAACCTAATTTTCCAGTTGTCAATTTTCTGTTTGTTCCTCAGATTAGGTGGTCATTATGTTAGGAACAGCCAGAATTTTGGTTTAAAAGAATATATAAAGAAAAGTGGGGGGGGGGGGGGAACAAAATGAACTGCTTATTTCCAAGAAGGTTCAATTTTTATGCTACTCTTTGAAACTTATATTTTACCATTATCCATATTGCAAGCCAAAGCTCCTGATCAAGTCACTTTGTGTATTAAATGTATATTATTTGCTTTTATTCTTGTTTAAAACAAATTGCTATAAATATTGTCAGTCATTTAACATAACCTGTAGAGTAGAAAACAACTTTACCATCATATGTCATAACAATTGCAGCAACAGCATCCTTACAGCAAGTTCTTGCTGACTTTTGTGGAAGCTTTGCAGACTATCCTTTCTGGATTTTTCCTCAGCACACAAACTGCTGTTGTCTTTACTGTGCCCCTGTGCTAAACACAACTAACACCTCCCCTAGCACTAACCCATCCCCCTACACATGACTCCATCCATAGGTGTATAGCTTGCCTGGCTCCTCCTCTCATCAGGGCCGAGTTCCATTCCAAGTCCCGGAGAAGGTGAAGTGGATCGAGATGGCAGAGGTGCTGAGTACGAAGTTCAAAGCAGCTACTGGCAGAGAACTATCCGAAGACAATCTCCATTTCCTGGCTGGGAAAGCATTTCGAAGTATGTATGTCTTTGTCGTTATTATTATTATTATTATTATTTTTTTTTTTTTTTTTTTTTTTATCTTTTTTACACACACCTGCTAAATAGTGTTTGTTTTTTATGGATATTAGATTCTGTTTAATACTTAAAATCCATGCAAAAGAGGATGCCATTTCTTTTTTTTTTTTTTTTTTTTTTAATATTTTGCCCTTTTCTTATTTTTCATATTTCTACATATTCTCATCTATATAAAATATGGTGCACTTCAGAATAACATGTTTTATTACATTTTAGCTTTGGTTATTTTATGGGCACAGTTGCCAACTAAAGTACAAGATTTATGATTAAAAATCTTCCCCCCCCCCCTCTCTTTTCGATTCCTTCTCCACTGACTTAGATTTATTTGTTATCTTCGGCTGTGCTAGGCTACATTGAGATATAGAAATGTGGGATAACAGCATTGACATTCTGTGTAATGTGCAGTCATTTCATTGTACTTATGGTGCAAAACTAATTAACAATATTTTTTCAATAAGATGTCAAAGAAATACAACAGAAGTTCAGAAGACATACGCAAATTTACTATGTACTGGAAAATCTTAAAAAAGGTAACATGGTTTGCTTTATATGTAGATGTGATTTTTCAATTTAAAGCAGAGAACTGTGATGTAATCAGACATTTGCAAACAAATAAACCTAAAATCAGATTGCAATGTATAGAAAGGAATGCAAAAATAGATATAGCATTTCACGGTGATGATATCATATGTGCAAAATGTTTATTTGCATTTTTTGTCATAGGATGTATCCTCTATGTTGTGCTGATCATGCAGGTGTATTTTTCAGAAATGTTTCAGAAAAAAAAAATAAAACAATAAATCAATAATGCAGTTGTGGAAGAAAAACAACAGGCATTGTTAGTGAATTTTCTTGGATAGGGAAAGAAGAGGTAGCGATGACTGAAAAATGAGCCATTTTCAGTTGTTGTCAATAACAGTAATAAAGTGATTCTTATCTGTGTCCCATTGGGGTGACGTTTCATAATAATAAAAACCATCAAATCAAAAACATCTTGCTCTCAGTAAGAGCATTGGAAGGTAAAACTACAGCGAATGGCATTGGGCATCTTCTTCTGAGAAAATTGAAAGTAATTGGGATTCCTTTAAAAAAAAAAAAGTACGGGAAGCAATTACTAGTGAGTGGTACTAACACATTTTTGAATCACATTTTGTGATCCAAATGAAGTTTCAAAAGAAGACAGACTGATGAATTCAGGAAAGAACATCTAAATCACAAACTTCTGGTGAGGACAATGCTGAACAGGCTAAGCAAACTGATAATTCTAAGCATGTTATCCTCACTCAAGCAGAAAGTCTGTTTATGTTTATCTATACTGCCTTAAATGAAGCAGTTTTCTTGTTCCTTTTAAAATAACCTAACATTTGAAAATCCAAATGGGGCTCTTCGGTCCCACATGCCTCACTTCCTTGTGCTGAGTTTATTAATCACTTTTAGGTATATTGAAGTACAAATTTATTATATCAACATTTGAAAAAGAATTAATGCCTAACTAATATATCACACAATAGATTAGATTGTTTTTATTGAAATGTTGCGGTTAAATTGAAAACACTTGAATACCAACACTTAAAGAAATTTTCCAGCGATTTGGGAATATACTGTTTCCTTCCGTCAGGCCTGCAGAGGGGTTTAGAATAACAGCTGATGTTAGAAGTTAGTTACATTAAATGCCATCTGTGTCAGTGTCCAGTTAGCTGAAGTTAGTTGATTACAATAAACACTTGCTGAAACTTTTTACTTACCACAAAAACAGCTGAAGTGCAATGAATAATAAGATAATAATAACAGGAAGAATAATAATAGCTGACATTAGAGATTAATTACAAACAATATCAGTTACATGACTTATCTAATTTACAGTGAGATTATTGTTAAAACGATGTGTTATATAACCCAGTGGCACCCAAACTTATTTCGCTCATGAACCCCTTTATTAAATATAAAATTGATGCAACCCCTCAATCTAAACCCCGGGGTAGAATGATCAGAGTTTTAGAGAAGAAAAATGACATTTTATAAATTATGTAGTAGAAAATTCTTATTCAACTACTGAGAAAGGAATAAAAAAATTGTTTCCTTTTTAATTTACACATTAAAATAATTGTTTAATATTTTAATTGAATACAGAAAAAACAACAAATCAAATTCTTCTTCTTCAATTAAGATTATAAAACAATAAAAAATGAACAATTACAAAACAAAACATTTTATGAGAAGGATGAGCCTGTATAACCGATAATATTTAGTGCAAAATTTGAAATTGCTAATCTCATGTCATCTTCTGGATCAAATTTGGAACGCTGTTTTGTTTTTATAGCTGCTAATTCTGAGAAACCGACCTCACATAAGTATGTATACCCGAAAGGTAGCAATGTTTATATTACCATTTTCGATAATTCTGGATACTCGTCTCAAAGAGAAAGCCAAATTTTTTCCCCAAGTTGTAGTCTTGAAACAAGCACATAATGCTTCTTCGGACAACAGGTCGATAAGATCTTCCTTTTGCTGAAAGGTAATTTCGGGGCACGAAGAAATTCCAAAAGCAAAGGGATCATGAATCCACTACAAAATTTTTTTCTGAAGATACATTAAATCATTTAGAAAAATTCTTAATTAGCATTGTTAGGTGGGTGGAAATGATATCCCTAAATTGTAAAGTGTCAGTATTATTGCTATTAACAAAATCAGAAAAGCATGGGACATTTCAGTGTTATTATGCTCAATCAGTTTTTCAAAGATTAAGCTTCTTTTACAAAGCTTCTATTTTATCACTATTTTATTCCTGTCTTTGAAGATTTAAATTTAAATCATTAAGTTTTTCAAAGGTATCAACAAGGTAACCAAGTTTTCCAAGCCATTTTTGATTTGTAACCAATTGAACAAGGTTCTGATTTTTAT
The DNA here is from genome assembly GCF_048544385.1 of Mastigoproctus giganteus. Taxonomy (NCBI): domain Eukaryota; kingdom Metazoa; phylum Arthropoda; class Arachnida; order Uropygi; family Thelyphonidae; genus Mastigoproctus; species Mastigoproctus giganteus. The sequence goes on from NC_143575.1 coordinate 210,797,587, forward strand.
CTGACAAAAACAATAAAACTTCATGTTTGGGGTCAAAAAGATGTCACAACACTTTACCACTGGACAACCACCTCACTTTCGTGTAAAAGAAGTGTTTCATAAGCAGATCCAATTTCATTACCAAGTATAGTGAAAAGTCTGCTATTTCAGCTTCAACTTTTACTGAAGTTGATCACACTTATTGCATTCTTCAAAACTTCTTGCAAATCGGTTTGCATTTTCTTCTTCGCTGCTAATGCTTCCCTACATATAATGCAATGATTAAAAACTATATTTGAGGCAAATTCCTTTACTTTGCATTTTAAACCTTTATTTTATCCTGTTAATGCAGCTGTGCCATCAGTACAAATCACAAAGCAGTTGTTCCACATTAGATTATTTGTTTGAAAGAAAATATTTAACATCAAAAATCTTCTTGCCTGTTGTTCTTGCTTCCAAAACTTTGCAAAATAGAAAATCCTCCAAAATATCTCTCTCGTAGCAGTATCCGACATATACAATAAGTTGAGCAAGGTTTGAAATATCTGTGGATTCATCTAACTGTATTGCAGAAATTGGACTTTCTCTCAATCGATTTAATGAACTGAATTTTATGTCTGCAGTAAATGTAATATGCCACGAGACTGTGTCTCTGGACTGAGGAATAGTTGAAATTGTTGTTGTACTTTCATCCACACATAATTGAAATATTTTTTATTGCAGCTGGGAGAACAAGAGATTCGGCAATAGCATGTGATTTCAAATTCTTTTCTATTGAACATGGAACTTCCAACTATGCTCTTAAAGCTTTACAAGGAACTACCATATGTTTCTTCATGAAAGATTTTACACCTTGTATGGTGTTGGTGTGTCTTTTGAAAAAGAATTCAGTTTTTTTTATTAGCTCTGGCTGTTTCGTATGTGTCTTTTTAATTTAACAGGTTTCATGCTTTCGTTAGCCAGTTTTTAGTAACATATTATGCACACAGGACATTGCTCATCATCAACACTGTAAGTGAAGCTGTACTTCATAACTTCCTCTTGATATTTTATATTCTTTTTCATTCCTTTTCATTTGGAATATGTTGACTTACTACCAGAAATTGGTGGTTCCAGTACATTTGAAATAGCATTAGTGTCCAAATTTTCACATGATATATTTCTTACCCTTTCAGCTTCTGAAGTATCTGTAGCAACATTATTGTTGTCAGTCCTCGGCTGTTTTGTTCTGATTACCCAATTGTCCGTGGAAAAAAAATATTTTTTTCTTCTTCTTAAAAACAACGATAATAACAATGAAATGCACAATATAAAAAGTAGCAGAAGAATGAAAAACGCATCCAAATTAACACGAAAGCACTGAATTACAAAGCAGAATAAAGTGTGTGTGTGTGTGCAACAGACTAGCTATATATCATATATTTACTGCCATCGCATGTTTGCACCTCTGGCCTTTAGGCAATTTGAGAATTTGTGTTGTAAGAAGCACAAATTAAGAGCTAAAGGGATTGCCATTCAGCAATTGAGTAGTACTATTCAGTATTGAGCACTGAGTAGTACTTCTCAGCAATTGAGTAGTACTATTCAATATTGAGTGCTGAGTAGCACTGAGAAGTTGCACTAGTCAGCTGCTTTCTGTGTGTCCATAGCCATTGCACAAATTAAGGCATATTCCTGATACGAACAATAAGTAAGAACGCCACCTGCGTTGCACGTGTAACTACACTAACAAAATAAAGAGTGAGTTCATTCGAATCTCAGACTTTGAGTAGTAAAGTCTCTACACCTATAGTATTGAAAGACTAATTTTAACAACAGCTTTTTTAGATTTTATGTACAAAAAAATAATTTTATTTAAAAATTTCCATGACCCCTTTAATTTATCCCGTAACCCCCAGAGGGGGTCATGCCCCATAGCTTGCACACCACTGATATATAGTATCAGATATCTTACTTGGATTATTCAATTTGTTATGATATTATTATTAATATGACTGTGGTCAAAACTTATATCCAAAACACACCGTGATGTTTCACTGTATTTTGAGGGCTAAGCTTTAGCTGACCCCTCAAAATACAGTGGAGCCCATTTAACACAAAAGAGTTTGTATGAAATACCACTTAACACAAAAGTTGTCTGGTCCTAGTAAAAATGAATATATGCATTTTAATTATATATACATTTTAATTTTAATATCTGACAAACTGTGAATGAGTATGTTGCATCTACATTCACACATGAGGAATTCTGTGAGGAAGGGGAGAACAGAAGTATACTAAACTCTAACAGGGAGCTAAATGATTTTGCAATAACGGAGAGAAAAGGGGAGGAGAAATTGTTGAAGGTAAATATAAAAAGGGCACCTGGGGTGGATGGAATCTATCCAGTTATATTGAAGGAGGCAGTGACAGGGAAGTAAGCAAATGCTTAGCCATAATTATGAGAGCACCCTTAGATTCAGGGGAGGTCCCTATGGACTGGAGATGTGCAAATGTATCCCCAATTCACAAAGGGGATTCAAAGGTTGACACAAATAACTGTAGACCTGTTAGTTTAATTTCTATTTCGGGGAAAATAATGGAGTCACTGGTTAAAGAAGCGTTGCAAGATCATCTACACAAGACTGCAGTAATAGTTCAGACACACCATGGGTTTGTTAAGGGTCTGTCTAACCAATTTGATACTACGATGTAGTCACAAAGGAACTGGATGCAAAAAACAATTTTGCTAATATACTTGGATTTCAGAAAAGCTTTTGATACTGTTGCACATGGAAGACTGCTGTACAGATTGGAGCAGTATGGCATTAAGGACAAATTGCTACAATGGATAAAGGGATGGTTGAGTGGGAAACGGCAGAGAGTGTTAATAAATGGACACTGCTCTATGTGGACTAATGTTATTAGTGAAGTCCCCAGGGTTCGGTGCTGGGCCCATTGTTGTTTTGTGTATTTATCAATGATATCGATGAATGTATATCAGGCTTAAAGTCCAGGTTGGCAGGGTTGTTGATGTCAGTAAAGACAGTATATTACTGCAACAGGATCTAGAAAAGTTAGGCAGATGGGCCGAGAAGTGTTAACTGAAGTTTAACATTGACAAATGCAAAGTACTGCATATGGGTAGCAGTAACCCAAGAGAAATGTACCAACTGTGTGTTACTACACTCAGGGTAGTGGAGAATGAAAAGATCTGGGGGTAATTGTGCAGTCAGATATGAAGTTCCCTGAGCAGTACAGACAAGCTGCCAGATCAGGTCATGAAGTCTTGTCAATGATATATAGGAATTTTGCTAGCAGGGATAAGGAGGTGATTATCCCCTTGTATAAGGCATTGGTCAGGCCACACCTTGAGTACTGCAAACAGGTCTGGAGGCCTCACTTTAGAAAGGATGTAGAGTTGTTAGAACGAGTACAGAGAAGGGCAACAAGATTGGTTAGAGGAACGACGGGGTGCTCTTACGAAGAAAGGCTTAAGTTCTGCAAATTGCAGCGTTTGGAGACTAGGCACCTCCAAGGTGATCTGATTGAGGTGTATAAGGTCTTAAATGGTTTGAGAAGGCTCAATGCTGATGGGATACTTCCGCTTGCTCAGATTAAGAACCTGAGGTGGCATAGATTCAAATTCAGGAAAAACAGTTGTAGAATAGATGTCTGGAAGTTTGAATTTAGCCAGCAGGTAGATTGCTGGAACAGACTTCCATCTGTTGCTGAAGAAGTTGGTAGTTAAATAAATTTAAGGATGAACTAGACAAACATTTGGAGTGACTAGATGGGTGAAATGGGAAGGGTTTTTTTGGGGAGGGGGGGGGGCGCTGATTCTGTATATAAGCTTGCTTTCTTGCATTATATGCCCCAACTAATGCTAATTTCTAATTTTCAGTTTACCCAAAATTCTTTGAGTAATATGAAATGGTATTTTAATCTCAAGCATAATTTGACTTTATTTCTTGCCCCCCCCATGTTTTCTGCTGCCACTGGCAATGCTATTAGTGTTGCAATGGCTGTCGTCTAATGCACATGTGATTTGTTTACTGTATAGTACTGAAGATAGCACGGTAATTACAGTTCTCCATCATAATTCCAGAGAGTTGACAGCTATAAGATATTCAGAAGAGATTGCCAGTTTTTGTTACACAGCATATTTGACAAGTGGTACTCTGATTCCAAAATGACTTTGCCATGATTTTTTATGCTAATTAAATTATATATTCAAGGTTTAGGATGTCAGGTGAACTAATGAGACTCGTGGCACAGAAGAAAAATGCATGGGATGCATATAAATTATCAAGCGACACAGAAGCCTATGGTAGATATAAGCTAGTCTGTAATCAAGTCACAAAGGAGTTTAGGCAAGCGAAGGCAGATTATGAGAAATCTTTGTCAAAGGATGCTCATAAAAACATCAAGGACTTCTTTATGTATATAAACTCTACCAGGAAGATGATGAATCAGGTTGGTCCACTTCATATTGATGGTTCGACTGTTGATGATCCTGCTCAGATAGCAGACAAATGGAAGGAGTATTTTGCATCTACATTCACACATGAAGAATTCTGAAGGATGGAAGCTTGTTAAACTCTAACAGGGAGCTTAATGATTTTGCAATAATGGAGAACAAAAGTGGAGGAGCAATTGTTGCAGTTAAACATAAGAAAGGCACCTGGGATGGATAGGATCTATCCAGTTATACTAAAGGAGGTGGCAAATGAAGTTAGCAAACATTTAGCCATAATTATGAGAGCATCTTTGGTGTCAAGGGAGGTCCCCACGGACCGGAGATGTGCAAATGTATCCCCAGTTCACAAAGTGGAATGAAAGGGTGACATGAGTAATTACAGACCTGTTAGTTTCTGTTCCGGGAAAAATAATGAAGTCACTGGTTAAAGAATCATTGCAGGATCATCTAGACAAGACTGCAGTATTAATTCAGACACAGCATGGGTTTGTTAAGGGAAAGTCTTTTCCGACAAATTTGATTGGATACTATGATGTGGTTACAAAGGAACTAGATGCAAAAAAAATTGATATATATTTGGATTTCAGGAAAACTTTTGATACTGTTTTGTGCATGGAAGACTGCTGTACAAATTGGAGCAGTGTAGTAATGAGGGCAAGTTGCTGCAATGGATAATAGGGTTTTTGACTGGGAGGAGATAGAGAATGGTAATCAATTGGCACTGGTCTTCGTGGACAAATGTTATTTCTGGACTTCCCCAGGGTTCGGTGTTGGGTCTACTGCTGTTTTGTATATTTATCAATGATATTGATGAAGGCATATCAGGCTTAATGTCCAAGTATGCAGATGACACAAAGGTTAGCAGGGTTGTTAATGACATTAATGGCAGTGTGCTACTGCAACAGGATCTAGAAAAGTTGGGCAGATTGGCTGAGAAGTGCCAACTGAAGTTTAACATCGATAAATGCAAAGTACAGTGAGTTCTGCTTGCTTTGTTATTTGGTTTTTAGGAGCATTAGCAACTAAGGCCATATTGCTCCGGGAATATGCGGTGGTCATTCCTTGACCTTTACACATCCTCCGTATTTGGTGGTGATGGGCTCGAACCCCGGTCTAATCAAGAAGCATGTGCTACGCACTGCTGCTCCTTCCCACCTGGCCACGGAGGCGCCTCTGAGTTCTGCTATGACTCAGCACTAGGTTGAACATAGTGACTTGTACAGCAATACATACAAGTTTATGAAGCTTAAGAAATGTCAAACGTCAAATGTGTGAGATCTATATTTCCTATTTACTGTAGTTGTATTGGTTGGAGACACATTGTTGTCATTTGCTATATTCACAAGATAATAAAATAGGTGATATTGTGGGCTGACTGAAGGTTTCAGGAGCTCACATTTTTCTGTTTGAACAGAAATTTTTTGAGTTAGGATAACCTGAGTGGAGGAGCACATTTCTAGAAGTCACTAGCATAAAACGATAAAAGCAATTTGCACTTCTCAGTTTATTGAGCTTTTCTGTTAGTGCATTTGCCCCTGTAGCACAGTGTTGTCATCGTCCTCCCACACCAGGTGGAAAAGGTCCAGGTTTGAATCCCTCGATTATGCGAGAAATTTTAATGGGCTTTTTTCACTCCATGGCTGAGTTAGTCGGTCTCAATCGAAGACAGCAAGGTTTTATCGCCAGAAACTGGAGTTTTTTCGTCCAGCAAAACAGGGAAGTCGACCAGAGAACACATGCAATAATTTAGATACAAAATATGGGTTTATGTAGTAATGAATGATGGGGGACCCTAATATAATAATAATAATTTTCTGTTAGTGCATTCTAATTATAAACGAGTAGTAAACTATCTTAATGCATTTGCAATAATACCGATAGCCAGAATTGTGTGGGTTTTTATGTTATTATGGGGAAATGTGTTTCCCTACCACGAAATCTTCAATCAAAAATAAAATAAATAAATAAATTTCAGAATCTTCTCTTCATTCCTATTTTTTAAGCTTTGTAAACTCGTCTCTCTTGCGTAATTTGTGCATCCCGTGTTCGTCGTTATTGATTGCTTATCTTTTTTACTGTTTTAAATTTTACAGTCCCAAAAAAAAAAAAAAAATTCTGTGAACAGAAATATCTATCAAACTTCATACCTTGTCAGAGTGCTATATTTATTGATTTATTAGAGATTTAAGATGTTTAAACCTGTGTTAGCAATTTTTTGGATTTCTAACTTTTTTTTAGTGTTTTACTTACTAGACTGAACCTTTTTTTTTTTTTGAGTGCTCTGTCACTATTCCTATTTTTTCCATAAGTCCTGTTGTTTTTAATGTGCGGAATACCATAACGCATAGATTTTTAGGAACAGTTGTACCACGTTGTAGCAGAACTGACTGTACTGCATATGGGTAGAAGTAACCCCAGAGAAATGTACCAACTGTGTGGTACTATTCTTAGAGTTGGTAGAGAATGAAAAAGACCTGGGAGTAATTGTGTAGTCAGATATGAAGTTTTCTGAGCAGTGCAGACAGGCTGCCAGAGCATATCATGGGGTATTGTCAATGATATTCAGGAATTTTGCTATTAGGGAAAAGGAGATGATTATTCCTTTGCAAAAGGCTATGGTCTTGAGTACTGCATACAGGTCTGGAGGCCTTATTTTAGGAAGGGTGTCGAGTTGCTGGAGCGAGTACAGAGAAGGGCAACAAGATTGTCGAGGAGGAACGAAGGGGGTCCTCTTACCAAGAAAGGCTCAAGTTCTGCAAATTGCAGTATCTGGTTACTGGGCACCTTCGAGGTGATCTGATTGAGGTGTATAAGGCCTTGAATGCATTGAGCAAGCTCCATGTTGACGGGATACTTCCTCTTGCTTAGATTACAAACCTGAGGGGGCATAAATTTAAATTGAGTTAAGACAGTTATAGAATAGATGTGTGGAAATTTGCCTTTAGCCAGCAGGTAGTTGATTGCTGGAACAAACTTCCATCTGTTGTTGTGAAAGTTGATTGCTTAAATAAATTCAAGGAGGAACTGAACAAACTTTTAGAGGGAATGTATGTTTGAAACAGTGGGGTTTTTTTTTTTTTTTGCTCATGCTACATGGGTTTGTTTTCTTACATCATGTGCCTCTACTATTACTACTACTATTATTATTCAATTAATTAGTTTGTAAAAACAAAATAAGAAATAGCTATATACATTTTAGTTATAAAAGTATGTTACTTTTATAACTAAAACTTTGTGCTGCTTGTGTACCGAAAAGTTCTTGATAATTGCTGTAATATTGTAGTAAGTCTGCAGTTTTTTAATTGTTCTTTTTTATGAATTAATTTATTTTTTATTTTAAATCTGCTACCTAAGTTTTGTGTGTGATGATTAGGAACAACTTTGTTGACCTGATTTTGATGCTTGTCTGTTGTATGCCAATCTTAGTATTGATAATGGCAAATGATGCAAGGAAGCATGCTTACACTTCATTAGCAAAAAAAAAAAAAAAAAAGCCACCTCTGGCATCACCAGCCATATCCTCTCATGGTTTCTCTAGTTGTTACTTGGATTTATTCAGACTACTGACATTCACAACAGCAGATGGAAGTTTGTTCCAACAAGCAACTGCCCACTGGCTGAAGGCAAACTTCCACACACCTATCCTGCAACCATCCTCAGTTTGAATTTATACCCCGTCATGTGTTGTAGTCTGAGCAAGAGGAAGAATGCAATCAGCATTGAGCTAACTCAATCCATTCAAAGCCTTAAACACTTTAATTGTATCACCTCACAAGTACCTAATCTCTAGATGCTGCAATTTGCAGAACTGACGCACTTTTTGGTAAGAGCAGCCCTTTGTTCCCATCACCAATCTCACTGCCCTTCTCTGCACCTTTTCCAGCATATCCACATCCTTCTGAGAATGAGGACTCCAGACTTGTTATGCAGTACTCAAGTTGTGGCTTTACCATGGATAAACACTTCCTTATCCCTGCTAGCAAACTTCCTGTATATCATTGTCAAATCCCTATGAGTTGTCCTGGCAGCCTAGCTGCACTATTCAAAGAACTTAATATCTGATTACATAAGATAATTTAAAAAAAAAATAACTTAAGATAATTTAATAAAAAGAAATATTTTAATATTACATTAAAATCTCGTTAATACAAACTCGCTTTATACAAAGTACTCATTTATATGAAGCACATACCATTCCCCTGCGAAAGGATAGGCTTTTCTATGTAAATATATTCGTTTATTACAAAATTTGGTTAATATGTATTACAAAGTTCTTTTTCACCCCATGAACAAATAAATGTTGTCATTTTGTATGTTTAATACAAATCTTGGCATAGCTGTGTGATTATTACCCCTATAAAGACTTGAAAATTGCCTCTGGTCACCTGGCTCCCTACTTCCCAAAGGATGGCACTGACTTGTTAGAAATTAGTTTTGTGTAAAAAAAAAAAAAACAGTTTATGGTAGCTACAACATCAAGTGCACTCTGAAAAACATCTTTCTGAAGGATGAGTTGTAAAATTATCAAAAGAATAAAAAGTTTTCCTAAGTAGTTTACATGCACTCCCTTGCTCTCCACCGGAATATGGTCAGTTGCAATTGTTACTTCAGTTCACAGAGTCTTTTGCAACCTTATACAGCATTCTATTTTTGTGCCATTTTGTCTGAGCTGCTGTCTTTTTTGGAACTTGTCTTTAAATTAATTTAAAATTGGTTTATATTAAATCTTATCTAGCAGTGTTATGGCAACAAAACATAAACAGACGGAATTAAGCATGGAAATTAAACAAAAAATTATACAAGAAGCTGATAGAATTTAAAGAAGCAAAATGGACATTGCAAAGGAATACAACATCCCTTTACCTGCTTTATCTACAATACAGAAAAACTGAGAAAGACTTGAAGAAGTGCGTGACACTGGAGCAGCAATGAAAAACAGGAAACGAATTTGGGGTGGAAAACACGAGTAGCTTGCAACAAACTTTTCGAGTGGTACCAACAAATGCATGCATCTAATTTACCAATATCAGGTCTGATTTTGCAAGAAAAGGAAAATTATCTAACCAATTATCCAAAAACAGGAATAACTTGGTTTCACGAAATGTTTTGCAGTGAGTCTGGATTAGCCGACAAAGAAAAAGGCTACAGACTGGTTGTGTTCTGTATGGGGTCCATTCTTGAAAAATATGAGGCAAAGGATATATTTATATATAATTTTTAAAAAAATTTTAAACAGGTTTATTTTATAATTTGCTGCCAAACAAAACATTTGCTGTTCTAGCAGAGTTTTGTCATGGTGGAAAATTTAGTAAACAAGACTCACTGGTTCTGTTATACTGCAATTCAGATGGCAGTACAAAACTACGCCCACTTGTGATTGGTAAATTTCCAAGCCAATATGTTTTAAAGCAATTAACTGACTTCCCTGTGATTATGAAGCCAATAGAAGTGCTTGGCTTACAGTCAAAATTTTTCAATCTTGGTTATCAAGTGGTCAGAAGAATGGCTTCAGAAAAAAAGGAACATTTTGATGATTTTAGATCGCTGTACAGCATATTCTGCCAAGGTTCTTAAGTTGACAAATATATGGCTGTTGTTTTTACCCCCCAGTACCACCAGTTTGATGCCACCACTGGAACAAGGCATTATTTATAACCTCAAGAGAGCATACAGAACCCCCTGATAAGGTACTTCATCTGCAACATAGAAGGAGGGAACAATTTGCACTAAAATGGAATGGCTTGAATGCTATCCGTAATCTTGTTATTGCTTGGGACAGTATTGCATCAAGTGTAATAATCAACTGCTTCAGAAAGAGTGGCTTTGGAGAGAATATCATCAAAAAACACAGTCCAGCAAATGAATGTGATAGCAACATTGAGGAATGGTGGAATTTGAAGGAGCATATGGATTTTGTTGGCAAATTTGAAGAGTTTGTGAAGGTGGATGATGAATTTGCTACCACTGCAATGCCAACACCAGAAGAGCTGCTGAGCATCAAACAAAACGATGATGTTTTTGTTACCATTGACAGCAAAAGTGAAGCAGCATACACACACACTGCCATCTAAAACAGATGCCCAAAATGCATTGAAACATAATAGAGAATGTGTTGGCATGCAGTTTTTTTTTTTTTTTTTTTTTGTTCTTGCTTTTTCACATTATATGTGGGGTCAGCGTTTTTTTTATTTATTATTTATTTTTTATTGTGTTGGCATTCAATTTTTACGGGCGGATGTCCTTCCTGACACCAACCCTCAACCCGTTATCCGGGCTGGGGATATGTGGTGGTCATTCCCTGACCTTCCGCATCCTCTGTATTTGGTGGTCATGGGCTCGAACCCCGGTCTAATCAAGAAGCGTGTGCTACGTACTACTGCTCCTGCCCACCTGGCTACGGAGGTGCCTAATGTGTTGGCATGCCATAACGTTGATAAAGAAACAACTATTGTATTTGATGTCTGTACTGTAGTTAAAAATGCATATAGGGCAAAACCTGTGCAAACAACATTGGATTATTTCTTTAAATTAGATTAATTTATTAAAAAGTTAATGGTTTGTATGTGTCCTTTTATATTAACATTATAATTCTTTTTATTGTGATACTAATATATTGTATGTATCAAAATATACTGTACAATATATTCATTTCCGTTAATTGTCTTTTTTCTATGTTTATCTTACAAATAAAATAAAATTTTTAAAATATATGTTGCTCCTATTACTGTATAGACAAGGCTTTTGTTTTTATTTTATTTTTATTTTATTTCATTAATTTAAATTAATTTATTTTTGATACTTTTATTCTTAGATATATATATAGTATGTACCAAAAAAAAAAAAAAAAAAAAAAAACCATAAAAATTATAAAATTTTCACACTTTTTGGGAACTTTGTTATTACAAAACATGAAAATTTAGGTCCGTTGAACTTTGTATTATCGAGATTCGACTGTAGTGTGAAAACTCCATATTGTCTGTTCTTTAGAGTTGCACAGATTGTGTTTCAAGGTACCACTAAATTTTGCTGTGCAGTGTTTTGTAGAACAAATCTAGGAGAGTCTTGCATTTCTTACCTTTTATAATACTTACATTTTATTGTTCAGCAATGGTCAGAGACTGATCCTAAAGTGCCTTTGTTTAATTGGAAGTGCAGTTGATAATACTGCCTTAATCATTTAAAACCAGTTTTATTAATTCTTTCATAAAAAGTGCAAGTAACAGAAGCTACAAATAATTTGCCTCTGCAGTTGATTCCATTCATTTACTATCAAAAAAGTATAAAGTAGTTTGAATAAACTGAAGGCAGAACTAAAACTGTTGGGATGTGGGAATGTTTTTTTTGTTTGTTTGTTTTTTAATGCTGTATAAGCTTGCTTTCTGGCATCAATTGGCACTACTAATACAGGAACTCCCCGACTTACGTAAGGGTTGCGTTCTGCAGTACACTGCGTAAGTCGGAATTTCCCCCATGCTTGTGCAACACTTGCAACTGTGCTTGCTGAATCGATTGAATCAAAAAAGAAGCGTTTGACGAACACGGAAATAGAATTATTTATTGTATTTATTCGATTTTTTATCTCATGCGGAGGAAAAATTACAAAAGCATGCAATTTAAAAAAATTTCAAAATTATAAAATTACAAAAAAAGAGAGGGGACAGGCATAACGTCGGTAAGTTTTACCTCTCGAGCATTGTTGCCAGAATCATTGCTCTTCACTGAGAAGTACGTCGCTGCGAAGGTTGAGGGCTGTGGAGATTTAGAAGGGGTCGGCCACTCAATCTTACGAAAGAACATATTAATGGATGACTGAACGGTGGCTTTTTCTTTTCATCGTAGATTTCTTTGTAGCAAGCAAGCATATCATTCATCCCTCTGTTAACTTTTAAAAATCGTTCGCTGTCAGGATCCATCTTCTCAAATCTCGCCATTGCCGATGCAATTTCACAAAATTCCATTGCCATCTCTCTGGTGATGAAGCATCCCTGCTCCTCATTTGGTTTATCTTGAGCTTCGTCATCATTTTCTTCTTTCGCTATCACTGCCTACAAGTCAATAAGTTCTTTGTTAGATAATTCTTTCTCTTCTTCCTCAATTAACTCCTCAACGTCTTTTGCATCAACCTCCAACTGAAGTAGCTCTGCAACCTTTACAATCTTATCTGTAACCTCTTCATATGAAGAGGTTACAGATAAGATTTTACGTGCCGTGGGCATATTTTCTTCCATATGCCATTTAAACAACTTTTAGTAATTTCTGCCCAGGCTTTATTAATATTTAAGATGACATGGTAAATATTTTAAGATTTCCAAAAGTCTCTTAACACAATTTTTCCCATCGTCTATGCAGACAATGCCTGAGCAAATTTTGTGTGTAGATAGTATGCTTTTAAATTCGAAATAACACCCTTATCCATAGGTTGAATGAGAGAAGTCATGTTTGGCAGTAGAAATATGACTCTCATATTCGAAATGAAATCATCTAGATGCATAGGAAGTCCAGGAGCATTATTTAATAGAAGCAAAATCTTGAAAGAAACTTCGTTGTCGCTACAATATTTTTCAACCTCAGCATTTAAACCAATCCTCAAAGAGAGATATTGTTATTCATGCTCTCTGGTTCGATCAGAAATGCACGGGTCGGGTGGCTTTATTGATGCCCTTAAATGCACGAGGATTTCCAGAATGGTACACAAGCAGTGGTTTTAATCTGTAATCTCCTGCTGCATTAGCCCCAAGTAAGAGCATGACCCTATCTTTTGATGCCTTGAAACCTGGCAATGTATGTTCGATCCGGAATTTTTTTTCCAATACAGAGCAGTCTCGTGAGCATTAAAAAATTGCTGCTTTGAATAGCCTGCTTCATCAATAATTTTTTCCAACACATCACAAAAAAATTCTCTGCAGCTGCAGAATCGGCACTGGTGACTTAACTGCATACTTTAATGTTGTGGAAACCAGTGCAATGCTTGAACCTATTAAACCACCCATTGCTTGCCATGAACTTGGGTTTGAGGTTCACGGTACTTATCCTTAATATCTTTATAAATACTTGTTGCTTTTGCTTGAATGGTCATTAGACTCAGCGGCACTCGCTTCTGAATCTGATTTTCGATCCATATTATCAACAGCTGTTCCATCTTTGATATAGCTCCTGATCACTGTTGATCTTAAGTGCGTTGATCCTTTGACATGTTCTTTTATACGTGCACTGTCCTTTAAAATAGTGTTCACTGTTGAAGCAGCGAGACCTAATTCCCTTGCAATAGATGACAAACTTTGTCCTGCTTCGTACTTCTTAATCATTTTCATCTTCATTTCTAAATCAGTTGTGTTTCGTTTCTTGGCACTACTTGCACTTTTCGTTGGTTGCTTTCCCTTCATCATTGTAATACTTAAATAGGAATGAAGAGAAGTTTCTGAAAATTTGTTTTTTATATGATTTATATATGATTGAAGATTTCAGTGAAGGGGGGAAAACATTTTACCATAATAGCTTAAAAACCCACAGAATTCCAGTTATTGGTATTATCGCAAGTGCAATAAGATCGAGTTTACACCTGTTTATAATTAGATGCACTAGCAGAAAAGCCCAATAAACCGGAAAGCGCAAATATTTTTATTGTTTTTTTGGTCGTGACCTCCAGAAATGTGTTTTAGAAAAATATCACAAAGGCGTTCAAAATTGATCCTTATAACGGGAACATATGATAACGATGAAAGGGTAGTGCAATTTCCATTATAAATATGACCTTTTAGAGAGAAAAACAGCTTAGTAATATAGTGAAATTTTCAACTTCCAAGGACTTCGAACGAATTACAAAAAAAAAAAAAAAAAAAAACACCATGTGTTATTGGGTTCACATTACAATATTTTTACGATACCTCCATTTATTCCAACGGGATGCAAAATACGTTTCCACGATGTTGGGGAGTTCCTGTACTAAAAATAGTTTTGGAGCAAATAATTTTGCACAGTTTACCCATTTGGTTAAGACGAAATGTACAAAATTGAGCAGTGTCAAGCTACGCTCTGAAAGCCCTTTTCTGACTTCCTGAGGCCCACCATAAGGTCAACTTATACTCAGAGTTGACTTGTGCTCTGTATCTATATAACTGCCTTATTTCTACAAGAATAAATCCAAAATTTCATTGATAAGATATCGTGTGCCTTCCTGGCCACAATATGTAGTGTCTCATGTTTCAATATTGTGTGCCTTCCTAGCTGCAATATTGTAACATGGAAAATTTGATATTTGCATGTATCATTGACCTACCCCAAGTCTTTGTTATGGACACGACACAGGGACCTGTTATTGGAGTCCAACTCCCGAATGGCTGGTCAGCCTGGCAAAGCAGTTTTTCATGGGGTGCCCATGTTGGCTCTCAACAACTCTGTATCAATTGCTGAAGGTTCCTATACTGTCACACATTCATATGATTCCAAAAAAAAAAAACATTCTCACTAGGTTAGTGGAGAAGTATGTCAGTTCCAGTCAGTAAGTGGAAAGTTGAAATCTTCCATTATAAAATACTCAGTCCCCCCTCCCCATTCAAGTAACCTATAAAGCTTATAGTCATATGGTCTGAAACACATCTACATTTTTTCTAAACCACTAAGCCACAGCTCGTGCCCTCTTGGGCTCATTCAGTATATATAAATGATATCACATTCAGGCTGTTTTTGATAAGACACATAACCTCACCTCCTTACTTTTCCTGCAAACATTGTTTGAGGTGTGATCAATATGGAAACTGAACTAATAGTTGAAAAATGATGCAGCTTGCCATCTCTTTAGATGCATCTACTGTACACTGAGTGATCACTGAATTATGACAACCCCTATGAAAACTGAATGCGACCTGTTGACCACGTGAGGTACGAGAGTGCAGAGTTAGTCGACCTACGTAGCATAGATAAGGTGTCAGTGGTTCAATAGGTAGTGAAATTCTGAGCATGATGGGTAAAAGGAAGGATTTATCGGACTTTGATAGACAGATTGTTGGTGCTCGACAAGCTGGTGTCTCGATTTCCCAAACGGCTGAACTGGTGGGGTGTTCGAGAGCCGCCATTGTTAAAGTGTACCAGGACTGGCATCAAAATGGTCAAAAAACGACCTAATGGCCAAACTGCAAAGGTCAGCGAAAGGTTGATGTTAGAGGTGAGTGCCAGGTCCGACGACTCGAACAGACACAGCACTGTTGAAGAGTTGACTACCCAATACAACATGGGCCAACCCGGAACAATATCTGGCATGACCATGCGTCGCACGCTCACAAGTATGGGCTATACCAGCAAACGACCCCTTCGGCATCCTCTCATAACCAAGGTTCATCGGTGTAAAAGACTCTCCTGGTGCAAAGAGCATGCAAGTTGGACATTAGAAGACTGGAAGAAGGTGTGCTGGTCAGATGAGTCACGTTTTTTTTACTCCAGACCATGGATGGTCGTGTACAGATTTGGCATCAACATGAGGCTCTTGATTCATCATGCATGGTATCAAAAGTGCAGGCTGGTGGATGTGGTTGTATGGTGTGGGGCATGTTTCACTGGCAGGAACTTGGACCCCTGGTGCATGTGGAACAACATATCAGCAGCCTCCACTATCGTCAACTGCTTGCTGACTTTGTACACCCCGCTATGTTACACTTTTTTCTGAATGGCAATGATGTCTTCCAAGATGACAATACACTAAGCCATCGGGCACTTGTTGTGCAGGAATGGTTTGAGGAACAATTCTGACTTCCAGCATATTGATTGGTCTCCTAACTCCCATGATATCAGTCCCATAGAGCACTTGTGGGACACTATGGAAAGGCATATCAGGCACCTGGATACCAATCACCTCCATACCTGCATTGCTGACCTCAGTACACACACAGCTTGGTTGGCCATACCTCCCGAATGCTTCTGACACCTTGTTGAATCAGTGTCACATCGGATAGCTGCTGTACTGAGGGCAAAAGGATGACCTATGAAGTATTAGGTAGGTGGTCGTAATTCAGTGATCAGTGCATGTACTGATTCTAACATTTCTAGAACTTCTGGAAGCATTCCTGATAGACTTCTTGTAGAATTGTTAATAGTTCCTATGTCATATTGTAAATAAATTCTTCAGTTGTTGCGTAAATAAATTCATCAGTTGTTGCAAAAACTTTGACCTTTCAGCAAAAGGGGCTTTTAAGCTTGGGGATAAAAATCACAGGGAGCTAAATCTGATGAGTATGGCAGACTAGAAACCACAATAATGACAATAATGCTGTTCCTTAAAAGAAATTCTCGAGTGGAAAGTGCAAAGTGTGGGGCACTGTCATGAAGCAAGTGCCAATTTTCCAAAACCCACTTCTGATGGCTTGCTTCTAACGGCATTATGCAATTGCTGTAGAACTGTGTTTTGTAGTATTCCTATTAGACTGTGACCGTGTAGAACAAATTCATAATGAAAAATGCCCTCAGAGTCAAAAAAAAAAAAAAAAAAAAAAAAAAAAACAAACCAGATACTTGGAAAATGTGGAATCTTCTAATGAGAAGACTGGCCCTTTGTAAAGGCCATTGCCAATAACCATTATGGCTCTTACAAAAAAGGAAAGTGCTCTTTTAGTAAAACTGTTCTACCACAATAATCATAATGCTAATGCAGCACTATGTGAATATTGGAAACTTAAAAGTTCGCGTAAAGGACCTTTGATGTTAGTGGGGATTTGAAAACTAATAAAGAAATTTGAAGTGACCAGGGAATTAGGTGTAATTCCAGGCAGGGGACAACCATGTATTGGAATAGGTAGTGGATGAAGTGGCGGCTGCAAAACACTACTAGTCAGTAGTGCCAGAGGTATGTTAAAAGATTTGAACCTTCCCTGGTCTACTGTACGTAAAGTGCTTCGAATAATTTTAAGCTGGTTCCTGTACAAGATTCAACGTAGTGCAAGAACTAAAGTCTTGTGATCAGCAACAACGAATAGACTTTGTTCTACAATTTCTGATGTGTATGGAACTTGATGATACATGGGCTCAGATGACCTTGTGGTCTGATGAGGCACATTTCACTCTTCATGGGGCTGTAAATGGTTCTAGATAGCAATAATAATTAATAGTGATATATAACTAAATAGTTATGTATAATTCCTGTTGTTTGTTTTGCCTGAAGCTCTTTTTCCTTAAATTACATTATAATTATGATGTTTTATATTACAGATACTCAAATTCAAGATTATACCAGTATGTTGCTGAGTTGGTCACAGTTCTGTAAAGAGCCACTTCCAGAAAGGAATTTTACATTTTGGGAGTGGTTTTATGCAATTATGAAAATCACAAGAGAACATTTAAGGGGACCATGGAATGATGGGTATGTATATACACACCCATATATAACATTTCTGTATATGCTTTTATAAAAAATTAGAATGATCTGAAATATTCTATTTCTCTGAGATATGGGAAGAAATAACTTGATAAATTTGTAGAAATATTTCACTGAATTATTTATTTATTTATTTATGGAATAACATTATACAATGCATTTTCAGGAAGTAGCAATGACTAACTCATTTTTATTGTGACACAAAAAGTTGATAATGTAAATAATGTTTTTACTTTAAAAATCTTGGTATTTAAGTAGTAGAATTGCCATTGCCACATAACTCTAATTGTAGCATCAGTTTGCTACAATAGTTTTTTGTTTTATTAATGTTAAAGTTATTGAGTGCAAAATCAGACTTGAATACAGTACATAAATGCATTGGCTAGACTCTTGTGTCTGTTTATCTGTAACAGTAACAGAGGTTGGAACACACAGATCTTGTGCACATTGATCTGAGCTATTGTTTTTCTTGCCATGTGAAACAGTCACCTATTAAAATGGTCGTAGACTCTTGGAAATAAAATAAAATATAGCACTATGTAAGGTGCAGAAAAGTTGAGAAATATGTATTGATTTAATTTGAAACTGTGCTATACAATAGCAAAGCAACATTGGTGACAACTGTAAAATTGATATTTTCCTTTATAACATCAGTATAATGTTATTAACAAATATTCGATCCATGCAACACCCATAGGCACTGAGTTATGTTTAAGCTGTTGCAGTGCTAAGTCACTTAGTTAAAGCACAATACATAAATGTGTTGCTTAGAATCCTTTTATCTGTTTAACAGTAACAGAGGTTGGAACAATTGTTTGAAAGGAGCTTGCACATATCGCTTTTCTTGTCATATGAAGAAATTACTTATTAATATAGTGATAGACTCTTGAAAACAAATTGTTGGTTACTAAAAAGTTGAGAAAAATATATTTATTTAATTTTAAACTGTAATGTGTCTTTAATTAAGGAGAGCATATTGACCCATTCACAGCTTCACTCTAAGTCATTAAAAAACCTTTGAGATGGATGTTTTTGAGAAACCAGTTATGTTTTGTTACTTGAATTGTGGCTCCTGCTAAAAAAATGCCGTGACTATAAGACCTTTCAAAGCCTGGTAGATCACATGTTTTTCCATTTTGGCTTCAGATTACTGCAGTCAAAACAGCCTGAGCAGTTTTTATATTCAATGAGGCAACACATCATCACCCCACACCACAGTTTTCTTTGCATCTCTTTACATCTCAATTTATTCAGATATATTTGCATTTATTCATATACAGGGTGTCTCAAAAATACACGGCATAACTTCAGGAATGAGTTCCTCATATGTAGACAATAAAAATATTTTATATCAACATTTTTCCGGAAATGTTTGGTTCCCGAGTTATTAACCGGAATGTCTTATCTCTCACAGGTGATTTCCTTCATCACAAGGTACTGACAGAATCTGGTGGTTTTCCACTCCAACCATGTACTGAAGTCATTAGCAAGCGGATATGAATTTTATGTACAGTTTGGCAGACGGCAATTCTCTGGAGGCTCATCATTTATACCACGAAAGGTTCCCAGAACAAAGATGTCCAGACAGGAAAACGTTTGAAGGTATCTATCGCCGTGAAAACGGCACCTTTACACCTCGTGCTGCCGACAGAGGATGACCAAGATATACAACTCCTGAAGTAGAGGGGTGGACCAACTGCCTGGCCTCCATGTTCACCTGACTTAAACCCAGTAAATTTCTTCTTGTGGGGCCATTTAAAGTCATTGGTGTATTCGACTCCGGTAGCTGATGTGGAAACTCTCTGCAATCGAATTGTGGCAGGTTGTGAGACAATACGAAACATGCCAGGAATTTGGCATCGTCTTCGCTAGTCCATGAGATGTCGATGTGAGGCCTGTATTCAGGCAGAAGGTGGACATTTTGAACAATTACTATAAGCTGATGTGAACAGTTAAGTGTCATAGACAGACCTTCAAAACTCTGAAACCAAGCATTTCCGGAACTATGTTGATATAAAATAGTTTTATTGTCTACATATGAGGAACTCATTCCTGAAGTTATGCCTTGTATTTTTGAGACACCCTGTATATTATATTTCTTCTATATGTGACTGTCTTAATACAAAGGTTCATATTTTTTTGGCCAGTGTGTTATTAGTTATTTAAGTTTCAGTGTTAGGCTGTGACATAGACCACACACGATGATGAGCTTGGATATGTGGGTAAGCAAAGCTGCTGTAAATTACAAAGTGATTGCTGTTCCTAATTAGTTCAAACAAAACTACTTCATTATACTTTACAGAGTCAAGAGATTGCTAATAAAATATGTTTAAAAAAAGGCAAGAAAACTACAGTAATTTCTTGCTATTTGCCATGGTTACATTCCTAATAATCATGACAAATGGAGGAGCCAATCAAGCTCTGTATGTATTTGGCTTGCATATGATATGTATTGCACAAAAGATATGTTCCAAAGACATAACAAATATTATATTTATTGGTAAAAGGCACAGATATTGTTTAAAATCACACTTATCATTTTTAGTAAGTTATACAAATATCGTTAAGGAGAAAAATAATTAGTTCCTCAACTCTCTCCTCACTCCATATACATTTTGCCCTCTCCCCCCCACAACACCTTTTGTTGCCAACTGTTTTTCTCTTAGTATAAAATTCATGCAATGTAAGCTATAAATAAACAAAAAGACACCAGTTTATTTCTAAGGTATGCTCAGCCTTCTTTTTCTATAAAGAGCTGATTTTCAGTTATTTAATTCGATTTTTTTAAAATCTCTGTAAAGTTCTTTGTAACAGGAAATTGCATCTTCAGTTAGATGTATAAGAATAATGCATTTGCTTCCAAAAGATTTCTATTTCGTCTTTATTAAAGACTATCTGGGTTGGATATCTCCTCTGATTGACAAGTAACAGTAAGATTGCAATGATATAAGAAATTTTGAGAAATTCTCAAAAAAATACACAAAGTGCAACTGATTTGACATCAGTATTGACCTGACCTGAGCTGTCATGGACTCTGATGTGCATATGATAGGTAAGTGGTGACGAATTAATAGAGTGATGACCAGCGAGGACTTGTATATGACTTATACTTGATTTCCAACAATTGTCACTAGACAGTTGAAATAATTGACAACCATCTGGATGACCATCATCATATCATAGTGAAAGTTAATATTTTAGTTGATGGGGAATATGACAATTTTTCACTTTGTCTTGAAGTCAGTTTCTTGCCCACATTATTTTTTGATGTTATACAGACTTATTGTTATTTATGACATATAAAAATTGTTCAGACTGTTTTTGGTAATTTACCTCTAGGTGAATTGCATCGCTTGGTAAACTAACATATGGTCCATCCTGTATAATGCAGATGCATTCAAACTAATATTTATTCTTGTACATTAATATGAACATTGTAACTGAAGAACTTCTTTTCCTACAACTAATGGAAAGTACTACACACAGAAACTTTTTTTTTTTTTAAAGAAATTTAACGGTGTTTCAAAGGAGAGCTTGTATAAAGAGTTGATTTTAAATCATAGTTGCCACTTTAGCATTGTCAAATGTGACATCAGACTTTTATTAATCATTCCAAAGTCAACTTTGTACATTCTAAGTGTAGAAAACTTTGTTCTTGTCCAAATGGTAGTCAGACATTCTGGTTTCTTGCCAAAGCAATTGCTACAACTTCATTTGTTCTACACTTTCACCTCTATTACAACCAGGTTATGTAGCATCCTCAGCTAAAGATAAAGCTGACTGTCTTCTGTCTGACAAGCATTGTATTGATCATCCACCATACCCAACATATCATCCACCATATCCACCATGGTCTTCCAACAAAAGGATATTAGAAGAATTCTAAATAACCCTGATGCCAAGAAGGCTCCAGAGCTTTGTGGCATTTCTCCACATGTTCTCAAAATCTGTGAAATAATTGACACTGTTTTTCACTGGTATTTTCCTTCTGCTTGAAAGCTCGAAAATTTGCTCACCTGCCAGTTTCTGAAAAGTGGGGAACTTCTTTCCTCACACTTACCTCTAATCTATCAAACAATGGAGAAATCCATTAAGTACCAAATCAACTCTTAAACTATTTAGAAACCTAACTGACCAATAATCCATCTGTGCCAATCCACTGATGATATATTGACTGATGTTATTCTTCTTTGGTCATATTCTGTGGGAAAAGTTTGGTGAGACTCAGGCAGTTGCTGTTGACATTTCTGTGGCCTTTGATCCAATTTTCTCCCTGTCTGCTCACTGTAGATAATGGTAGGCAGCTTTGTCCTCTAACTTCTTCACTAATGCCAGTGTTTCCCTAGGTATTGTATGAGAATGTAAGTGTGTGAGAAAAAGATGAATGAGTGAGTGAGTGAGGGGGGTGGAATATATATATATATATATATATATATATATATATATATATATATATATAGACAAATATATTATTATCAGTGTAATTAGGTGGAGGAGATGAACTGTCAGGTGCAATTACCATGGAAAAATTGAGAACACTTGCATAGTAAAAACAGATTACCTGAAATAAAATGAAATTGAGGTTTAACATAAAAATAATCATTTATTTTTATGTTAAACTTTACATCTGGTTTAACATAAATAACAGATTCACGTCTGGTGAGTATGGCCTTGGCACACCCAGGGTCCTGAGCTGGATATCATCATTCTTCCCTTTCTTGGTGATTCCCTTCTACTTCTCTCTCTCTCAGTGTAATTCAGATTTTTTTTTTTTTTTTTTTTTTTTTTGGCTGGTGCAGCATAAGCCTCAGGCTCCCTTGTACCATATGGCTAATAATATGTACAAGCAATCCTTGGCTTACGTAATACTCAACTTAGAAATTCGACTTATGTTTTTGCTGGCAGGTGCAAACCGGTGAAAATTATTTTTCCAATCGTGGAAACGTATTTTGCATCCTGTAGGAATAAATGCAGGTATCATAATGTGAACCCAATAACACATTGGGTTTTTTTTTTTTTTTTTTTTTTGGTAATTCATTCCAAGACCATGGAAGTTGAAATTTTTGCTATGTAACTAAGCTATTTATCTCTCTAAAATGTCATTTTTATAATGGAAATTGCAATACCTTTTTATTGTTATTATATGTTCCGTTATAAGAATCAATTTTGAATGTCTTTGTGATATTTTTCTAAAACACATTTCTGGAGGTCACCACTGCAGAACAGTAAAAACAATTTGCACTTTCTGGTTTATTGGGCTTTTCTGTTAACACAATGTATTATAAACGGGTAGTAAACTCGACCTTATTGCATTTGTGATAATACCGACCGATAAGTGGAATTGTGTGGGCTTTTACGTTACGGTATTATGATGAAACGAGTTCCCCTTCACTGAAATCTTCAATCACATAAAAAACATAAATAAATTTTCAGAATCTTCTCTTCATTCCTATTTACTTATTAGAATGGCGAAGAGAAAGGGATCAACGGAAAGTGCAAGTGCTGGCAGTGCTAAGAAATGAAACAAAATTGATTTAGAAATGAAGATGATTAATTAAGAAGTAAGAAGCAGGAAAAAGTTTGTCATCTATTGCACAGAATTAGGTCTCGCTGCTTCAACAGTGAATAGATTTTAAGGGCAGTGAGTGTATAAAAGAACATGTTAAAGGATCAACGCATTTAAGAACAACAGTGATCACAAAACAGCATTCACACACTATATCGAAGATGGGAAAGCTATTAATAATATGGATGGAAAATGCGATTCAAAGCAAATGCCCCTGCGTCCAATAACCATTCAAGCAAAAGCAAGAAGTATTTATGAAGATATTAAGGATAAGTACGGCAGACTCCAAATCAAGCCAAGTTCTTGGCAAGCAACGGGTGGTTTAATAGGTTGAAGCATTGCGTTGGTTTCCAAAACATTAAAGTATGCGGTCAAGTCGCCAGTGCTGATTCTGCAGCTTCAGATTAATTTTGTGATGTCTTGGAAAAAACACCTTCTAAATCTCCACAGCTCTCAACTTCTGCAGCGGCATGCTCAGCAGCTGGAGAGTTAATTCTGGCAACAATACTTGAAAGGTAAAACTTGCTGACGTTATGCCTGTCTCCTCTCTCTTTTTGTAATTTCATAATTTCGAAATTTTTGTAATTTTGTACACTTTTGTAATTTTTCCTGTGCATGAAATAAAAAATTAAATAAAGAATTCTATTTACATCTTCATCGAACATTTCTTTTTTGCTTCAATCAAATTCAGCGTGCATAGTTGCGAGTGCTGCAAAAGCATTTAGGGAAATTCTGACTTACATAAAATTTGACTATTCATAAAATTATTCTTAGGGAAAGAACACAAAATGTGTTCTGCAAAACACAACCCTTACGTAAGTCGGGGAGTGGCTACACACACACACACACGCGCGCGCGCGCACACACACGCGCACACACACACACACACACACACACGCGCGCACACACGCACACACACACACACACACACACAAGATATTTGTTTTTATTTCAAACTATATAGCTTAAGAACTATTTTGCTACGGAAACAGAAATACTTGTGTAAATATTCCATTAATGTTTAAGAGTTTGGCTATCTGTAGGGCTAGCAGTTATATTTTGCCAGTCTGACATTCTAATTTTATATTACGAGTTTCATATTTATTTTGGTTACTTTACCTCATTTAGCTACTTAAATTTAATCTTAAAGCTATTATGTATACTATGTTTACTATATATGAATATGGTGAGGCTGGCATGTTACTAGCAGAAACAGATACTCATGTTGTTATTGGTGGCATATATTGAGAGGGGCTAGCCACAGTTGACATGCCTTTCGATGTATGCCTTATTCAGTAACAACATTATGGTAATATTGATTATTAATATTGGAATTAGTATGACTTAGCTATATATTGAGACGGTTACGGCCCTTGGTAGGTTACGGTTATACCTTTTTCTTAAGCTATATAGTTTGAAATAAAAATAAATATCTTGTATTTTTGCAGGCTTATGTAATGTTCCATTATTTCTAATGGCATTAATTGTCCTGTCCTGTCCTGAAAATATCAGTTGTTTAAATGATCTAAAATTATCTAAATATTAGTGTTAATTCTGTTCACACACACACACACACACACACACACACACACATGAGCCAAAACATTATGACCAGCAAGTCGTTATGCAAATCGAAGCAACTGCAGGTGAACTACGGTGCGGGCCGAGACATGGTATAAAAAACACCTGATACTGAGCTCCATTAATCAGTGTTACTCTTGTTCTTCAGATGGGAAAAGCAGCGGACTTAAGCAAGTTTGACAAAGGCCAAATTGTAATGGCCAGATGGCTGGGTCAGAGCATATCCGAAACAGCACGGCTGGTGGGGTGGTTAGTATTTACCGAAAGTGGTCCGAGGAGGGGGAACCCACAAACCGTTGGCGAGGCGTTGGACAACCATGGCTCATCGATGCTTGAGGTGAGCGAAGGCTCTCCCGGATGGTACGTGGCAACAGAAGGGCAACTGTGGTGCAACTAACTTGTAATTGGAATGCTGGTGAT
Organism: Mastigoproctus giganteus; assembly: GCF_048544385.1. Lineage (NCBI taxonomy): Eukaryota > Metazoa > Arthropoda > Arachnida > Uropygi > Thelyphonidae > Mastigoproctus > Mastigoproctus giganteus. Next base: position 210,822,952 of record NC_143575.1, read on the forward strand.
GGGAGTAATATGTCACAACACAATACATCGAACACTGCTGAAAATGGGGCTGAGTAGCCGCAGGCCACTGCGAATGCCCATGCTTACAATGGTTCACCAGTGACAGTGCCTACAATGGGCACGCAAGCATCGAAACTGGACCTTGAGTGATTGGAAGAAGGTCGTCTAGTCCAATGAATCATGTTTTCTTTTACACCATGCGGATGGCCGGGTAAGTGTGCATCATTTACCTGGGGAAGTGATGGGACAAAAACAAGCCGGTGATGGTAGCGTCATGCTTTGGGCGATGTTCCACTGGGATACCCTGGGTCCAGTCAATCACGTGCCGGGCATTCTGATGTCTACCATCTACTTAAACATCATTGCTGACCAGGTAAACCCTTTCATGGCAATGGTCTTCCCCTCTGGTGGTGCCATCTTTCAGCAGGATAATGCCCCATGCCACACTGCCCGGATTATTTGAGACTGGTTTCTGGAACATGAGGAAAACTTCCAGGTATTGCCCTGGCCTCCAAATTCTACAGACATCAATTTCATTGCGCATCTGTGGTTTGTGTTGGAACAGCAACTCCGATCTGAGGCATCTCAACAACAGACCTTATGGGAATTAAAGGATCTGCTGGTTACATGTTGGTACCAGATACCACAAGATACATTTAGAAATCTTGTAACGTCCATGCTTCATCGGCTAAGAGCTGTTTTGGCTGCACATGGAGGACCAACATCATATTAGGTAGGTAGTCATAATGTTTTGGCTCATCGCCGTGTGTGTATATATATATATATATATATATATATATATGAAATATCCAAATGGCAAGGTGCAGCGTGCGGGTGTGTATAATTGTGCTCCTGGAATATAAGCATTTAATCAGTGATTACAAAGTTTTTAATAATGACTATGTGATATCAGAAGATTTCTTAAGACAAGTGTTACCGACTGATACCAAATGCATGCTTATCTTGTCATCAGGTAAATATATATATGTATATATATATATATATAAATTTTTCATAATCTACTATGCAGCATGGCTGTGAATGCGAACTATGTACTGCGCCGAAGGTCAACGTGAGCTTTGTTTATTTTCCGTTCTGAGGCCTCCCTCCACATGGGAATTGACGTAGTTCGTTGATCGGAAATGGACGATATCCCCAGAGACTATATCGTGAGCTTTTGAAAGAAGTCGCCTAATTGCAGATAGTTGCACTAAGAGGTAACACGAAAACTGATTGCGAGAGGGCTCTAAAATATTTTACTTAATCCTGTTTCCCTACTCACTTCTTTCGGCTAATGTTTAGTCAGAAATAAGGTCACCCTCTTCAACGCCCTTCAGTAACCTTCAAAAAGGATTTTACCCAGCAGAAAACTGTTTTATGTCTGGGCCCTTCCTCACTGCTTCCCCCATAGTACTGTGTCCAGTTCTTGGATTCTGTTGAATGTATTTTTGTGATTTTGCTCATCTCAAAGAGCAGATTTTTGGACCATATATTTATCTGGATTGAGAACTTTCAGTCGACCTATTTTGCCCCAACATTGCTATAGTGCTATTTGCTACTTTAACCAATATTTGGACACATAGACAGGGAGCCAATGAAACAAAGGTTCAGTTCTCAACGACTACCAGGTCACGGGACAAGCTCGACTGGATTTTCCAGGTATCTCCCAGGATTAGAAAATTTCTGCATAATCAAGAAAGGATCTTTTTGGGCTGGTCATCACACCGTTTCCAGGACTTTTACCAGTTATGAAATGTTACAATTGCCTAGGATATGGTCATACCTCCAAGAAGTGTCTCAAAAAAAGCAGCCATCTGCAGGCATTGTGCAGTGGCAGGACACCTTTACAAGAACTGTCCAAATAAATCCTCCCCACCAACCTGTGCAAAGCTATTAATAAACCCAGCAATTACTCCGTTTGTGATGGAGCATGCCTTGTATATAAAAAAGCAGCTGAAATAATCTGTAACAATACAAATTATGGATAATAGGCCATCTAACCAGACAACATGCAGACTTTGCATCACCCAAATAAATGGACAAAAATCAATCTCTGTGGCTTTTCAGCTCCATCCTATCATGGAAGAACTTGACCTCGACCTTCTCCTCCTCCTCCTCCAGGAACCCTACTGCGTTTGCGGTAGAGTCTCTGGATATCCACTTACATACCGGAAGATACAGACTACAAACCAGCTATGCCTTGCAGCCGTCATAGTCTGCAACTTGGACCTGGTTGTGACCAGACTTGATTCCTTATGCACCTCCCACCTGGCTCCTGCTACTGTAGAAGGCTGCTTTTGCCGCATCTCAGTCCTTATATATAACCTAACAGGGGAAAAAAATTATTATAAACTATAAGAAAAAAGTATAAAAATAAAATGCAAGTAGAGTGAGAATGCGGATTATAAATGAAGTAAATGTGTCTCTCTCTCCCACTCACCCTCCGCCAGTTGAGGTGCTTTATTTCCCCCTTCGCCTGGTGGGTTCCCTACTGCCAGTTAATATATCTCACCCCCAGAGTGGGATGAGCAATTTGACCTTCCTACCGGATTCAACACTGCATGGACCTGATAACCATCACTGACAAAGACATACTGTAGCTATGCTGCCAACACACCATTTGACAATCTGAACTGGGTACTCAAACTCAGTTCCCTTTAAAACCCCATCCCCAGGTAGGGGGTAGGAGACAGGTCTCTCGCTCCTCCCCTCCTTGCCCCACCATACTGCACTTGATGGGGCTCGTCGCCACTGATCTCTTCGGGGATGCCTACTCTATCATCCCGATCCTTCTACCTGTTCCCCCCCCCCCAACTAAATCAACCGAGTACACCCCTAGTAATGCCACCAAATTCTAATCAACGTCAAAAATTCAACTGCTTTCTCGTAAACCTCTTTCGGCTTTTCCAAATTCTAGTGTTCACCTGCCCTTTTTATATATATAGGTCTTGCCACTGAAATCCTCAGAAAATAGGTGGCGAGGCCTGCCAGAGTACTTAAATAACTTACTGGATGCCTGACCTGCCTCCTCGTGGCATAGTGTGAGCAACGGTCAGTCCCAATAGGGCCCAACAGCTAAATGGTCAGAGAAACAACAGAACATAACACTACACAACAAGCCACTCCCCACACACTTTTTAAATCTCTGGCCTCCACAGAGTTCTTTGTCATACAAACAGAGTTCACAATGCAGGAATGGGGAACACATGGTGCCATCAGACAACTAACACACTTATCCTCTTGTATATTAATGACCCTCTACTAACTGTAAATGCTATCCATAATGTTGCTGGTATGTTGTCTTCCAGTTTGAGAAACATTGCTCTAAACAATTGACCTCACTTTCAGGTAATTCAATGTGGATGAAAAAAATTTAGTTAAATTTTCTAAAACTCTGTTGTATCTTTTTTTCCTCTCTGAAACGAGCTTGCTGCTCCTTTAGTTGATGATACTCAAGACTTTTAGATAAGATCACAGATCTTTGTTGGCACCTCCCTAGGCAGGTGGGCAGGAGCAGCAGTGCGCAGCACACGTTTCTTGATTAGACCGGGTCTGTGATTGATTCGAGCCTGTGCCCACCAAATACGGAGAATGCGGAAAAGGTCAGGGAATGACCACTGCATATCCCCAGAGCAATATGGCCTTAGTTGCTAATGCTCTTAAAAACCAAATAACAAATAAACGAGTCAGCACCTTTGGTCCACCTCCAAAATTACAGCACCAACTTTTTCTCCTCATATATCCCTCCCTTTTTTTTTTTTTTTTATGAAAATCCCAAACACAAGAGGTATTAAAACCTATGATACTTAGCATACATGGGTTGCAAGTTGAAAAGATGAAAGAAGATATTTGTTGACATTAGACTTGAACTTCCATAGATTGTAAATTTTAGGAAATATGTACGAAGGAAGGTTGCTCCAGAAAGTGGGAGTTGAATGAATAAATGAGGGGCAAGAAAAGTTGGTTCTGTGAGTTTGAAGCTGGTCAGTAAAAGGTTGTTGTCTGGTTGTGGCATGTGTTCGAACTGCTTTGGAAGAGTGCAGGAATTATAGAAGACAATTAAGAACAGTGCCCATGGAAGTCTCTATAAAAAAGACATGCAGCAGAAACAGGAGAGACTGAGACTCAGTTAAAGATGAGTCATTAATTAACCTAACTGCCCTCTTTTGAATGGAATCCAGAAGCCTGAGAGGTTTTGGGAGTGCTGCACCAGATGTGGCAACAATATTCAATGGTAAGCCAGATTTCTGATTTATACAGAGTGAACAGGTTTGGAAGAAAAGTAAAGTAATGTCAAGAGCAAAAGAAAAAAATCCAGTTTTTTAGATGCAGAGGAAGCAATATTTGTATTGTACTTATGCCAAGAGAGATTAGAAGTCAGGGAATTCCCCAATAGATATATGATCTTGCCTAGAAATTGGAGTGTCATCAAAGATAAGTATAGGAGCAGAAGAATCCTTTTTGTGAGATATATGACAGATCTGAGTTTTCAAAGAATTAAAATCAAGTAATTATCTTTACCCCACTGGAGAATTAACTGTAGATCAGCATTTAAGGAATTGGTAGTGGATATTCAAGAAGTTGAAGCTGTTTGATCAGGGCAAGGTTTCTCAAACTGGAAGGTGGAGTGCAAGGTGCTATCATCAGCAAACTATGAATAGAATTTCCAGTCAATGGAAGAGGGTCATTAATATACAATAGGAAAAGAGGGGAAGAAAGAAGTGAACCTTGGGGAGCACCAGCATTTGTGGATAAGTTAGAAGACAGAGAGCCATTTACCATCAGCAAGCGGTAAGAGAGAAAACTGGATACCAATTACAATTATAATAAACAGTAGGCAAACCATAAGATTGCAGCTTATTTAGAAGACCTTTATGCCAAACATGATCAAAAGCCTCTGAAATGTCAAGAGCAACTGCTTCAGTTTCACCAAACTTTTCCATTGAATTTGGCCATAGATGAGTAACATAAGCCAGAATATCACCAGTGGATTGACACTGACAGAATCCATACTGGCAATCATAGATCAGATGGAAGTTTTCTAGATAGTTTAAGAGTAGGCCATTAATTGATTTCTCTATTGCATTTGAAAGAGTAGAAGTAATTGCAATGGAGCAATAATTGGATGGGAAGGATTTTTCACCCTTTTTAAGAACTGGCTGGATATGAGCAAATTTGCTTATATCCAGCCAATCCTCCTGTTCTGTGTCGTCTTTTTTAATAAAAAGATGACACAGAATAGGAGTACGTTCAGGAGCACAGGTTTTGAGATCAAGTGCAGAAATACCATCAGGATCTGGAACTTTCTTAGCATCAAGATTGATCAAAATCCTTCTTACATTCTTTTGATGGAAGACCACAGAAGGCAATAAATGGAGTGTACTGGGAATGTAAAGTGTGTTTAGTGTCAGGCGGCACCAGAGGTTTTCCCCATCTCCGTGTTGCTTGCATTGTGATGAGTGTGCCAGTTTACTGGAAATGCCAGAGATTCAAAAGTGTGTGGATATTGTACATGTGTGGTGTCGTGTACTGTTGTTGATCTGATCGTTTAGCCGCTGGACCCCTACTGAGGCCCAACGTTGCCCCACTTTCACCCCATAGAGGCAGACCAGGAAACACACAAGAAGATATACTCTGGCAGGTCCTGCCACATAATTTCCTGAGATTTCAGTGGCTGGGACCTAAAAAAAAAAAAAAAAAAAAAAAAAAAATTTATGCGCTCACATGGTAGGGAGGTGGTAGGAATGAGAGGGCGAAAGTAATTTTAGATAGTTTAATTTAGATTGTGTAGGGCATTCACTTGCGTGCAGGTAGAGTGGAAGGGAGACTGAAGAACAGGGGGGGAGGAAGGCACAGAAATGGAGCGATAGTGAAGACAGCTCCAGTTTACAGTGGGGCATGCCCATGCCCCAACAGAGAGTAAGTATGGGGGTGTTGGGGAGGGGTGGAAAAGGTGAGCCAGACAAGGGAGCTGGCTCAGGTTGCCAATACGGCTCTGTGTGCAGAGACTGCGATTTGTGTATGTGGCATTTGGTATAGATCCGTAGGATTGAGTCTCTTCTAGGATTTAACTCCTCTTCCCTGTGACACATGTTCCGTTTGGTTATAATTGGTGATGAGTTGGGATATTTAATGGTCCTAACTCAGTAATCTGGTATTGATGGAATTATAAGTTTCCACTTGATCATGGAGCTTTCAGGTTTGGGGTGCGTGGAGTACTATATTTGTCCTTGTTGTTCATGGTTTGCAGGCAGTGGAAGGGTTAGTCATCTAGCGTTAGTCATCCAAGCAAATTCAGTTAAGGCTTTGTAGGTTGTCCCATCCTCCAGCAGGTGGTGCTCTGGTCTTTAGGGTTGCAGCGCACTTGCGTGATCAGCTGGGCACGTAGGTCATCATACAGTTCACAACTCGTGCATCTGGTGATCCCAGGTCTTGGGGGAACCACAGGCACATGCAGGGTTGTTTGTGATTCCAAGGAGATGAAGCTTGTGACGGATCGCTCCATGTTCTGTAAGGAGGGAGGTGACATGCAGTCCTGGTCAAAACCATGTCGGAAATATAGGGTACACTTGCTCCGGATTTGGAAGGAACTTTCGCATGACTTCCCCCTTGTCAGAGTTTGTCCAGCGCTGTTGCCAGATTGATCGCAGGTAGATTTGAAGCTTGTTCGTCTCGGCTTTCGAATTGCTTGTAGGATCTGTTGTGTAGTTCCGATATGTTATAACCTTTCCCCGTCCAAGCTGTTGCAGCATGCCTGTTCGGGTAACCTCGAGGTCGAGCGGGAGAGCCCCTGTAATCACTTGCAGTGCGTGGATCGGCACTGTTTTGCATGCTGGGTGAGGGTCAATAAGATGGGTTTAAGTATAATATCGAGCCGTCGGCGATTTACCACGGTTGAGGCCTTGTGGAACCATGTGCCAGAGGCATATGTGATTGCTGCTTTATAGAGGATTGCCAGGGCATGCCTTTTCAGCTCCCAGTCTCGGCGTGTAACTCTGGCGAGCATGGCTGCATAATTTTTAATCTTATTCTGCACATACTTTAGGTATGGAGTGAACGACCAGTTCTGATCCAGGATAACTCCCAAGTATTTCAGTTCAGTAACTAGCTTGATAGTTCTGTCTTGGATTCTAATCTGTGGTGGTCTTGTTGGGGTTAGGTAACCCTTCAGTGGGACGGATTGAGTTTTGGTGGGCGATATTGTGAGACGGTGCCTTTCCATCCATTCTCGGAGTTTGGTTAGTGCTGTGTTTGCACGAATTTCCATTTGGGCTCTTGAGTCTGCGGTTAGGACCAGGGAAAGGTCGTCGGCGTACGCCAGTGCTTGTACATCCCCTAGGTCGAGGTGGAGAAACTCATCCAAGACATAGTTCCGTGGGAGGGGACCCAATACAGAGCCCTGCGGACATCCCCGGTGTACTTGGCACTTGACCTTGCAGTATGGGGCCTCACCAAGACCCTTCTTCCGCTCGGGTAGCTTTTTATGCAGCTATAGCAATTTATCGACAGATGAGCTGCCCTGAGTCTTGTGAGGACTCTCGGCCACCAAAGGGCATCGAACGCCCCCTCAAAGTCAATAGAGATGAGAAGTAGATATTTCTGTGGGCAGTTTTCTGCCATGTTCAGATTGCACTCCAGTGGGTCCAGGGTGGATTTTCCTGACTTGAAGCCATATTGCTCGTTTGCAGGAAGATTTGCTGTATTTCGATTCTCTCTTTGAGCAGTTGTTCTAGCACTTTACTGAGCACAGAGAGGAGTGCAATTGGTCGGTAGGATTCTGGTATGTGTGGCTGTTTAGTTGGATTTTTGAGGATCAGTTTTAGGCTAGCAACTTTCCAATCTAAGGGGAACGTGCCAGAGTGGAGACAGTGGTTGTACAGTTCCAAGAGCAGGTCCGGGGTAAATTTGGCCACCTTCTTGACCAGTTCTGGCTCAAGCATGTCGAGTCCAGGGGTTCTTTTGTTTCTGATTTTATTTATGGCAATTTGGAGTTCTAGGTGAGTAAAGGGATCCTCTACCTGGGGGGACTGATAGGCCTCATTGGCCTGGCATATCTGTTGTTGTTCATGGGTGTTGTCTCCTTCTACAGGTTTGAAATTGGCATTTAAAATATTATTGATGATGTCCTGCCAGTTATTGGTCATGGTGCCTTGGTGGGGGGGGTGATGGTGGAGGGTACCACCTCTTCCCTGGGCAGCTTATTTGTAGTTATTCAGTAAATGGTGCTCCACGGGCCCGAGTTGCCCACAGTGGAGACCAGATGCTCCCAGAACAGCTTTTTCCGCTGCCTGATCATTGCAGTGTATGTGTTTCTGGCCTCCCTGCACTGTTGCCTAAGGAACTCTATCTCACGGAGGGCCAAGTTCTTTGGAAGGTGTGCCTCTTCTGATTCGTGGTTCTCCTGAGCAGGTCGAGTTTTCACGACCACTACGGGACAGTGCCGGGCCTTGGTGACCGCACGTTGGTGTTGATCCAGGGTCTGGTTCTGTAGTTGGTCCGTTGTCAGATTGTGTGCATTGTTGATGATGGCGACTTTGAACACATCCGAGTTTTCTTTGTTAACTGCATACCTGTTCTGTTTGAAGCTGTTTATTGGAGCTTGTAGAGTGATCTTTGCATGGTAAAGGTGATGGCCCTGTGGGCAGAGCTGGTCCAGTCTTTCTGCACCATCCAGTCTGTCAAGTGGCGGGCTAGGGTTCTGGTAGTCATGGTGGCATCGAGAGTGGCCTCCCATAGGTTGAGCTTAATGTGGGAAGGTTGTTAGGACGATTATTAACAACAGAGCTACTGTTTGCCAGGAACTCCTCCATATGCTGGCCGTTTCTAGAGTCTCTGCACTCCGGAATGTACTAGGAACGGTGGAAGGTGGTTTAACAAGATCATTAATACAATAATGAGTTAGAATGTACAAGTTAATGCTATTTGCATCATTTCTGTATAGCCAATTACATAATTAGTTATAAATTGGCATCATTAAAGTATATCTCATATTGTGAATACCTTCACAACAAGTTGCCACAATATTGCACTACCCCGAATAAGTAACGCTTCACCATAGGAGAAGACTATTGTTACTTATTCTCAGCAGATACCATCACCCATATGGCACCATTTCTTAGCTTATTGTCTCCTCATCAGTGGGTGGGCAAGTACCCTGGTGTTGCAATGATGACAACCCGGTTGCAAAGTATAAATCCGCAATATGAGAGATGCCTGATGGTGTGTTGTAATTTAGATTACGGTATAGTTTATTTTTTATTTGAGGTAGTGCAATATCATGGCAACTCGTTGTGAAGGTATTCACAATATAAGATATACCTAATGATGCCAATTTATAACTACAGTAAACCCCCGCTATTCGCGGGGGTTACGTTCCTGAGAAATGTCGCGAATACTGAGTTATGGCTCCCATAGAAATAAAGGGGTTCCGTTCCAAAGTATGAAATATATGAGAAAAACTAGTCTAAAATTTTGTCTATATATGTGTTATATGTACCTTCATAATATGACTATGTACATAGTGAAATGCAAGCATATGGCATTGAAATGAAAATAAGAAACAATTTAATATTAAATGTAATATTTATTAGAAGTTTCAAACAAATCTTTCAAACCATCGCCTTCGCTAACTAAAAAACTTGTCCCGCCAGTGCTATCACCAGTTTCGCTAAAGTGTTGATAAAGGAGTTTTGCCTTTTCACGAATAATGAGTGAACTTAACGGAATTTTATTTTGAGTTCGGTCTTCTATCCACAGATTTAAAGAATTTTCCATATTTTCTAATTTAACATCGAGTTACAGAGCAAATTTTTGAAGCAATTAGCGCGTTTTCACGGACACTACGGCGGGTTTTTTATTCCGATTTTTTGATTGATCGTACCGTAGCCTCATTGATTTTATAATATTTTGCCACTGAGGAGACACTTTCACCATTAGAAATTTAATCTAATAACTCAATTTTATTCACTAATGTCATCACCTTCTTTGATATTTTCACATTTCTCTTGTAATTCGTAGCCATATTTTTGTAGGGGTTAGAAAGAACTTGTCCACAATAAAGTCACTTTCTTCCGTTAACACACTCGAAAAAGTCTGTTTTACACTGCAAAACGGTAGATTTATCATTTTTGTAAGCTTATAAATTGATAAATTTATTGAATTTATAAGCATATAAATTAAAAGCAAACGACGAAACCTTCCATGACAAGCGCATAACACATACTGAACAAGGATTAGCGAGAAACATCCGCGCTCGCGATTTTGTCACCCCTCTCCCCCCGCCCACTGAGCGCTGTTTTGACCGGGAAAGATAATTTTAGCCACGCTCATGTTTTTTTATGGCGGAAAATATTCACGGCGCTTTAAAATTCACATTTTTTTAGGTTTCATTTTATGTTAAATCGGCGATCGCGAATACGCGAAACCGCGAATACAGATACCGCGAATAACAGGGGTTTACTGTACTTATGTAGTTGGCTGTGTGCAAAAATGATGCAAATGCACTAACTTGTACTTTAGTTAAACTTATTATGTAACCTGAGTCTTTAGCCCTAAACTATACTGTAATGTAAATTATTCTACACCATCAGGCATCTCTCATATTGTGGATTTATACTTTGCAACTGGGTTGTCATCATTGCAACACCAGGGTATCTGCCCACCTACTGATGAGGAGCCAATAAGCTCCAAAACAGGGCCATATGGATGATGGTATCCACTGAGAATAAGTAACAATAGCCTTCTCCTATCATGAAGCATTACTTATTCGATGTAGTGCAATATCATGGCAACTCATTGTGAAGGTATTCATAATATGAGATATACTTAATGATGCCGATTTATAACTATTATGTAGTTAGCTATGTGCAAAAATGATGCAAATGCACTAATTTGTACTTTAGTTAAACTATTTATGTAACCTGAGGCTTTAGCCCTAAACTATACCGTACATGAGTTGGAATTAAAATAGGATACTAGCAAGTCAGCTTTATCCTTGGCTGAAGTGACAATAAGACCATCTGGTTTTGACAGTTAGGAACAGAGGGGGCAAAAGTTGTGGCCAACAGCTTTGGCAAGAGACCAGAATGCTTGGCTACCGTTGGGAAATAAGCTAGTTTTCTATTCTTAGCCTGTTCAAAATCTAGTTTGGACTGATTAATAACTGCTTTACAATTGTTGCGAGCTTTGGTGTAGGCAGAAAATGAATCTGGAGATTTGGAAACAAGCCAATTGCAATATGCAAAATTCTGCTCTTGAACACCCTTCGCACATTTTTTGGAAAATCAAGGTTTAGTTAAAGGATGAGATTTTAAAGTGCAGTGTGGAATAAAGGATTCCATCCACACAAGAATAAATTCACTGACACGATCTGAGCAAACATTGACGTCGTAAGATATGAAACAGTAATCCGACCGAGGAAAAGAAGAAAAGAAATCTTGCTGATCATCCCATTTGGCATTCTTGTAATGCCATACGTGAAATTAAGAATGGCCACGAGAGAAAGGCTCCATTGGAGAATAAGCCATTATCAAGGTGTAGTCTGAGGTGTCTAGAGGACCACTCACCTTGACTGTATAATTAGAAAGGTTATTTGTGTGAAAAAGATCGATCAAGTGTGTTGGCTGCTTGGTTAACATTGTCTGGTATTCTGGTAGGTAAATGAACAATATGTGCGAGGTCATTAGTATTTCCAAAAGCCTCAGCTTCTTGACCAGCTGGGTCTGTGACTAGAAAACGGAAGCCAGCTGAAGTTGTGAACATTAAATTCACCAAGAAAAGTCCACATTACGTCAAGTATCTGTCGAGGCCAGATACTTGACGTAACGTGGCCTCGACAATACCTCCCGCATACACTCTACTTGGATTCCCTCCAGTCACTATCTGGCGCGGTAGAGTCAAAGTGTAAACTGTGTTAATTGTCTGACGGCACCATGGGTTTCCCCTATCTCTGCATTGTGTACTCTGTTTTTGTGACACAGAACTCTGTAGAGGCCAGAGATTTAAAAAAGTGTGTGGGGAGTGGAATGTTGTGTAGTGTTATGTTCTGTTGTTTCTCTGACCATTAGGCGCCTCCGTAGCCAGGTGGGAAGGAGCAGCAGTGCGTAGCACACGCTTCTTGATTAGACCGGGGTTCGAGCCCGTCACCACCAAATACGGAAGATGCGGAAAGGTCAGGAAATGACCACCGCATATCCCGGAGCAATATGGCCTTAGTTGCTAATGCTCCTAAAAACCAAATAACTAACTAACCAAATAACTAACTCTCTGACCATTTAGCCGTTGGCCCCTATTGGGACCCACCATTGCCCACACTTTGCTATGAGGAGGCAGGTCAGGCACCCAGTAGATTATTTAAGTACTGTGGCAGGCCTCGCCACCTATTTTCTGAGGATTTCAGTGGCAAGACCTATATATATATATAGGAAAAAAGGGCAGGTGAACACTAGAATTTGGAAAAGCCGAAAGCGATTTACGAGAAAGCAGTTGAATTTTTGATGTTGATTAGAATTTGGTCGCATTATTAGAGGTGTACTCAGTTGGTTTAGTTAAATTGGGGGGAAAACTGGTAGAAAGATGGGGATGATAGAGTAGGTATCCCAAAAGCGGTCAGTGGGGATGAGCCCCACCAGGTGCAGTATGGGGGAGGAGGCAGGGAGGGGAAAAGCCAGAGACCCATCTCCTCCCCCCTGCCTCGGGATGGGGTTTTAAATGGAACTGGGTTTGAGTACCCAGTTCAGATCGCCAAATGGCATGTTGAGTTGAGTCGAGTCCAGTAGGATGGTCAAACTGCCCATCCTGCTGTGGCGGTAGGATATGTTTGCTGACAGTGTGGAGTGGAAGAGAGAGACATTTACTTCATTCATTCATAATCTTCATTCTCACTCTGTTTGCATTGTATTTTTATACTTTTTTTTTCTTATTTTTTATATTATTATTATTATATATTTTTTTTTCTATTTTTTTTTTTTTTTTCCCCCTTCGCTCACTCATTCATCTTTTTTCTCACACACCAGCAGGGAGGAAATGCAATGGTGTGTAATGTAAATTTAATACTAATACATAATAGTTAAATAAATAAGAATATAAATGATTGAAACTAGGGTTGAAACTTAACTGTAACATTTATTTATGGCTTGCGTTCTTTTTCTCACACAGTTACACTCATTCATCCTTCTGGTATTCATTTCATTTGTTCAACTCTTGCTTTCTGCACTGCACTCTCTGGGCCCCTCAACTTACTGTTGTTCTTCAGTTGTGGTGCATGCCAAGCCGCAAGTTTTTTGCAGGCCAGGGGAGAATGCAGTGATAGCATTTGTGTTGTTAGTAAATGTTTGTTAGAATATATAAAGTAGTGTAAGTTATTATTAACTTTGTATTCTTTCGGCCAAGTACATTTACTCTTTCACTCATTCCCATTCACCATAACACTCATTCACTCTCTTTCCCTCGTGTTGGGTCACTCTTTCTTTTACCAAAACTGACATTTATTCCCTTTTTCCATAATTCCTAATTCACTCTTTCACTCAGTGCCCAGCCTGTTCATTCTGTCTTTCATTGTCATTCATTCTACATTGCATCCCCATGCTACTAGCTTACTGATATTTTTCAGCTAATCTGCTTACTTGGCTTCCTCTACACTCCCTCGCCTAAATAAGTAATTATTGGTGTGGGTACCCAAGTCAATCTGGTTTTTCGTGTCAGGTTTCTGTCAGGGCGCAGAATACTGCTATCCTGACAGTTTTTAAGTCGTCACTGGGTGTGGTGGGAAACATGGGCAATTTTAATTATTGGTTAATTGTCTGGGGGACTGAATTTCCATTCTTTGGATAGTTCTGTGCATTTCGAATACTTTCTGTGTGAAGAGTGTAAAGGCTTTATAGTTTTCCTCTTCTAGGATAAATAGGTGTTCTTCTCCCCCGGTAAGGGGGCCAAATCTGTGCTATTAGCTGTGTTCTGGGGATGTCATAAATTATACATTTATATAGAATGTGTGCCTAGTCTTCATTCTTGCCACAGGTGCAGTTTGGGTCATCAGTCATACCTAAGGAGGTTAGTTTCGCTTTTGGGGAGCTGTGACCTGTCAGTATAAAAGTTGCAAAAAGTCCAGGGGCATACCACTTAGATGGCTTTGGGCTAGCCATTGCCACCTGTGGCAGAAACCTTTTGGTAACCAGACCTCTGGTTTTCTGCTTCCACTTTGTTTGCCATAGCTTGTGGAGCTTTGTGGCTATGCTTCTTTTTTTTTTTTTTTTTTCCCTTCAGCATTGAAGGTGTTGTCTTTATCAAGTGCTATCCCCAGAAATTCTGTGGGTATGCCCTTTTTAAGTCTATAATACAAGCCTCTTTTGGCTACCTCCAGGTAAAGTGGGAAAGCTTCGGCCAGCAACTGTAGCGCAGGTGTGCTTACTGTGCGACATGCTCTGGTAACAGTGAGAAGTATTGTCCTTTGTATCGATTCTAATTTATTTCTGTTTCTTACTATGCCCAAGCGGGTGAACCACACACTGGTTCCATAGGTGATAACAGTAGGAACATTGCATGGTAGAGGTACCGAGATTATACGGTAACTGATCCGGAAGCTTCCTAGAGCATTACCAGTAGGTTCGATCCAGTGGACTATCTAGTGGCCAGCCTGCGAACACCGTTTTAGAGCTGTACAACGTATTCTCGAAATGTAAGGAAGATTGGATCTTGCCATAATGTTCATCATAATCTCAAAAGTCATCAGTCGTACTGCATTATAGAAGATGTGGGAGAGGGTTTGTCAGAAATTTGCTGTGGAGACTAAACATGGGTTCCACCTATTCAAGCCTCCAATAAACAAAGTGGTGGTATTTCATTACTTGATGAGAGTCATCTACCACCTCGTATTGCCTCATAACACAGAGGGGTGGCATTGCTCTGTGTGATGTGGGCACCACACCTCACCTCAACCACTGTTTACGTTGGTTTAAAACTTGGGTTGCAGGTTTTCTCAACCTGCAAACCCATCCATGGTACTAAGCAGTATGTATTCTAATACCTTTTGTGTTTAGGGTTTCCATAAAAGCAGACACTCACAAACAAACAAACATCTGAACAAGAAACATATTTTGTTTACATTACACTAAAACCAAAATAGTCACGTGGATTGTGGCGTCTATTCTTGTACAATTTTTAATTATCAAAAATAAACCAATTGAAAAGCAACTCATGTAAATCTGTATATAATTAAGAAGTTAGAGAAAGCAGTAACCACTAATTTTGAACTGTGTGATTAACAAGCAATGGGTATCTCACTGAGCAGTGCATTAGACTAGGAACCAGGGCTGTTTTTGCATTAATGTACTTATGTGCTCTTCCAGTCATCTTTTACTTGTTATACTAATTTTGCAATATGTTGAATTGTGATGTATAGCTTATGGTTTCAATAAACTCTGTAAATGGGATTTTGAAATTGATATTGTCAATTTATTGTCAGTCTTATACAAGGATTTGTTGGTCGCCGACAAGCCGAAGAAATGCTATTAAAGAGAAGTAATGGTACATTTCTTCTCCGCTTCAGTGATTCTGAGTTAGGTGGGGTGACAATAGCATGGGTAGCTATGCCAACCGAAGGTCAACAGGGTAAGTTAGTTTGTTGATTTTACATAATTTATTTTGAGTGTCATATGTTAAGGATGCATGGTTAAGGTGTATAGGAAGATTTCATACAAGATACTAAATATATATCGAAATTTAAATATAATGGATTCCATTTATTTGGACCACCTGTTAATTGGAGCAGCCATTTATTTGGGACAAATCTTAAAGAACAGAACCTAATTGAGAAAATAGCCAGGGTCACTTAATTGGGACAACATGCCGTTTAATCGGGGCAGGAAACTGCAGCACTCGAGATTATCCTATGATTTCCTCTGATCAGACTAAGTGGTCAGGTCAGATTTCAGGAGGTCACAACCATAAAACAATAAAAACAATTTGCAGTTTCCGGTTTATTGGGCTTTTCTATTAGTACAATCTATTATAAACAAGTAGTAAACTTGATCTTATTGCATTGCCGATGATACTGATAGCTCGAAAGCAGGGAACAAAACAATTCGCTATGGTGAAGTGTGTTTCCCCTTCACTGCAATCTTAATTAATCATATAAAAAAAACAAATTTTCAGAATCCTCTCGTCATTCCTATTTTTTAAGCTTCATAAACTTGTTGCTTCATATCTCACTTGCACGTATTTTGCTAGTCGCAGTTTGTGCGTGCTGTGGTCTTTGTTATTGATTGCCTATCTTTTTTATAGTTTTAAAATTTACAATACAAAAAAAAATGTCAGTGAACAGAAATATCTATTGGTTAGTATGTTATTAGTTCTTTTAGTATTTATCTATTAGTTATATTATTTTTATTTTGTTAACCTGTGAAAAATATTCTTTTGATTTTCAAGTATCATTTAATTTTTTAATTGGTAAGATAATTAATTTTAAATTTGTGCTTAATATATCTTTACCTGTGGATAATATTCGCTTGTTAGAATTGCCATTTAATAGAATTAAAATTCAATTCACAAATGTGATCACAGTGACTGGCACTTACTATATATCATATAGTGAATGGTATTTTATTACAGAGAGTCCCTCATAACATGATTTGATCGTACAGTGAACCAATCGTAAAGCAGGGGTCCACTGTATTTTTAACTATTTACATGAAACTTTGTATAATTGGGGCAGCCACTTAATTGGGCCAAAGTGCACTAGTCCCAATATGTCCAAAATAACTGGAATCCACTGTATATATAGAAGATATTAAATAAATATATAAAGATACTAAATATTAATTATCTTCTTTTCTCTTAGTGTGGCAATCATTTCAAAATATAGTAAGCTTTATTGTTTAAGGTAATGGATTTTCCGGCGCCTCCGTAGCCAGGTGGGAAGGAGCAGCAGTGCATAGCACACGCTTCTTGATTAGACCGGGGTTCGAGCCCATCACCACCAAATACGGAGGATGCGGAAAGGTCAGGGAATGACCACCGCATATCCCAGAGCAATATGGCCTTAGTTGCTAATGCTCCTAAAATCCGCATAACAAACAATGGATTTTCCCTAAAATTAAATGATTCAGAAATATAAGTTGAAGCATAATATATTTTCTATTGACAAAAGGTCAAATTTACACTAAACATTATCTTTATAATGGGTAAATTATAGTCTTTATGGTATTTGTACTCTTAAGTACATAATAAATTTATTTTACCATTTCACTGACAAGTTTAATATGAACTTTTTAACATGTCGACTAAGTAGGACAAACGTAGTGAAGAATTGGGAGTATGAAAGATTTATAATATGGAAGAAGAAACCCCTAGATTGGCAAACCCAGAAACTTTGCTTCGTAAAGCCCAGTCTTGAAGATGCTAATTTGACTTTTTACCAAATAGGCAATGCCTTCATTCAAATATTAAATCTCATACAGATTATAGAAAAGTCACAGGAGCAAAACAAGAACCTGTATTTAGGATTTTTCAGTCTTGAAAAGTATACAGTAAAGTAACTAAAAATCTTCTTTCATATTTTAAAAAAGATTACATACAGGAAAATATTTTAAAGAGGAGCAAAATTTTATGTGGAGAATAATAGAACTGCAATGATGATTGAAGGAAGCATTGGAAAATGATTTTTGAAACTTGTAATTTGACAGGACTGTAGGGCACCTCCGTAGCCAGGTGGGCAGGAACAGCAGTGCATAGCACATGCTTCTTGATTAGACTGGGGTTCGTGCCCGTGACCACCAAATACGGCGGATTCAGAAAAATCAGGGAATGACCACTGCATATCTCCAGAGCAATATGGCCTTAGTTGCTAATGCTCCTAAAAACCAAATAACAAACAAACAAACAGGACTGTAATTTAATTTTATAATTTTCATGGGCCACATAATAGCAGAGATTAAGTTTTTGGAAATATTTTGTGCAGGAGAATCCAAAATTGGATCGATGTTAAGTTGTAGGGAATTTGTCATAAAAAGGACTTGCATGAAAATAAGTTATGAAGGTAGGGATACACAAGGAGAAGTTTTGTCGAAGAATAAATAATCAAAAACCGATAACATCATAATTTTGTAATCTGTAATTAGTCTGTATTGAAGATGGAAGACTAGATGTGGAAATAAACAATTGATCAAGTAAAGGCAAACTTCTGCACATCTATTCTACAACTGTCTTTCCTCAGTTTGAATCTATGCCCCATCAGCATTGAGCCTGCGCAAACCATTCAAGGCCTTATACACCTCAATCAGATCACCTCGCATGTGCCGGGTCTCCAAATGCTGCAACTTGAAGAACTTAGGCCTTTCTTCCTAAGCACATGAGCAGCAGTGCATAGCACACACTTCTTGGTTAGACCGGGGTTCGAGCCCGTGACTGCCAAATACGGAGGAGGTGGAAAGGTCAGGGAATGACCACCTCATATCCCGCAGCAATATGGCCTTAGTTGCTAATGCTCCTAAAAACTAAATAACAAATTTCCTAAGCACACCCCTTTGTTCCTCTCACCAATCTTGTTGCCCTTCTCTGTACTCATTCTAGCAACCCTACATCCTTCCTAAAATGAGGTCTCCAGACCTGTATGCAGTAATCAAGGTGTGGCGTGACCATTGCCTTATACAAAGGGGTGATCACCTCCTTGTCTCTACTAACAAAATTCCTATACAGTAATACCCCGAAGTTACGCGATAGGTAGGTCCGACGAAAATCGCGTAAGTCGGGGTACAACTTTGCATATAAATACATATAAATTTTGCTTAAGTGGGACCAGGGACTAACAAAAACACTAGTTTAGAAGAAAAATATTAATAAAATTGCAGTTCTTTATACAGTTTAATACAAAATATGTATTAAAAAAACAAATGACTTACGTTAAAAAGTTATTTCGATGTCGATGGCTTCATAAAATCTAACAAATTCGTCTGACGCGCCTTCTTTTTTTCACGCAGAATTTCTTCGTAGCAAGCTAATAATTTTTTTATTCCTTGCTTAGTAGCTATAACGCGTTCTTCGTTGGAGTCTATGTTTTCTAAAATTTTTAAGCCCTTTACAATTGAGCCCTTTTCAATTTTCAACCTGTCAAGTTTGCAATTGTCATGTGCTTTTCGCCGTTGCTTCATTTAGGTCTGTAGCACGTGCAATATCACATGGTCTTTCATTTCGCTCAAAGCGTTTCACAATTTCATATTTTTTCTCTATCGACAGAGGCGGACTGGCCATAAGCCTTACCGGGGCCAGTGTAACCCCGGTGGGCCAGTGTGATTTTGGCCATAAACCATAGTATGAGGCCAATATAATTTTTCCCGGGTAAGAATTTTTGACCCAGTCCGCCTCTGTTTATCGATAATTGCTTTTCTTTTTCTCTCTGAATCTGCAGTGTCTTCACCAGGACGCTTCCTTTTCACACCTTTTAATTAAGTATTTTATTCATTTTTAGGGAATAAAGCGCAATTACAAAACGAGGAGGCACGCTTGATACACATAAACAAAGCTGCCCGCATGTAGCAAATGAATAAACAACACCATAAAGGCAGAGATACACTATTAACACCACACATTTCTAGGGGTTACTCCCATAAAACAATAAAAATCCAGTTGCGTTTCTGCTAGTGAAATCTGTTATAAACTGGTAGTAAACTCGATCTAATTGCATTTGCGATTATAAAGATAGCTGGAATTGTGTTGGTTTTTACGTTATTATGGTGAAATGTGTTTTCCCCTTCACTGATATAAAAAACATAAAAGCAGCAAAGTTGAATTTTGTTCAACTTTCGCTCTCATTCTACGCCGTTGCACCGTATATCGATAACATATGAAAAACGACCTTGAAGATAGTGGGCGGCAGCGTTGCCAAACGAAAAAATCAAGAACCGCGTAACTCCGAGTTCGCGTAAGTCGGGGTATTACTGTATATCATTGACAAAATTCCATACTTTTTTTTTTTTGTTTTGGCTGATGCTGTATAAGCTTGCTTTCTTGCATCATATGCCTGAACTAATGCTAATGCTAACATCATATTCATAATTTTGTGCATCTATAATTAGTCTTTATTGAAGATGGAAGACTAGATGGAGAAATAAACAATTGATCAAGTAAACCAGTAAGGACGGGAAGCCTGTTAAACAAGTTTATTTGGAACAAAAGAAAATAATGTAGGAAATGCAGGGGTATTTCACTGCAGTAGCGAAATAACATTAGATTGAAAGGCATACATGTTACTTGCATCCGGTTTCAGTGATTGAGAGACATTCTTCTCTCATTTAAGATTAAGTGCTGAACCTTGAGCACTGAGGTTGGCACTCAGGTTTAATTTAGAATCAGATATTGTTATCCATGGTTCTGCTGAAGCTACTAATATCTTTCTAAATTGTATAATATAATCATAATAACAGAATACACTATACTTTCAAAAATCTGAGGAGACTGCCAGGACAGCTGTTTTAAAGCTTACTGGCTTCATTGGCTGGCAAGTGTCCTGTGAACGTTTGCTGAACTACTGCGAATAATGTAAGTTGCCCAAGTGAATAACCAAGTGGTGTGTGGAACTAAAACTTCCATTTAAAAATATACCAACTTTTCTTTGCTTAGTTGTTGTTCTTTTAGACTAAATACATTATTTATAGTTCTCATATGTTTTCTAATACAGTCAGCTGATGAGAAGCCGGTAAGCTTTGAGACTGCTGTCATAGTAGTGTCCCAAATATTTAAATGTACTGCAAATTCACCTAATCAGGTGATGCTAATTAGGCAGAACCATGGATAATGATATTTGTCACTAGGCTAAACATAAGCCCAGGCCTTAGTGTTCAGAATTCAGCATTTTATCTTCAGTAAGAGCAAAATGTCACCCCATGATTGAAAGCAAAATTCATATGTATTACCTGCAATCAAAAGCAAATGCAAATAATGTGTATGAATTTTGCTTTTATTTACTAAAAGAAATTTGGCAAAAAACGAATTAGTTTATAATGCAATTCTTGCCCATAAAGTTAAAAGCTTAAAAACAATATTGTAATTTATGGGCAAGATGAAAGTGGAAATGTAATTGTTGAAATTAAACATAAGAAAGGTACACTGGGGTGGATGAGAACTGTCTAATTGTATTAAGGGAGGCAGTGGCAGAAGTAAGCAAAACTTTAGCGATATTTATGAGAGCATCCCTGCATTCAGGGATGGTCCCTATGGACTTCAGATGTGTGAATGTATCCCCAATTCAAATGTATGTATGTGAATGTATCCCCAGTTCAAATGTATGCATGTGAATATGTCCCCTGTCAACCTCTGGGGATACAGAGGGTGACGAGTAATTACAGACCTGTTAGTTTAACTTCTGTTCCAGGGAAAGTAATGGAGTCCCTGGTTAAAGAAGTAATGCAGAATCATCTAGACAAGGCTACAATTATACTTCAGACACAGCATAGGTTTGTTACGGGGAAATCTTGTCTGACCAATCTGATTGGATATTGTAATGTGGTCACAAAGAACTGGATGCAGGAAAGCTTTTGATACTGTTGCACACACAAAAAAAAGGCATGTGTACCCTGTATGCACAAAAGATGTTTTATGCGAAAACATCTTTGATGAAAATCAGAACCATTTTAAAATCAAACGGCTAGAACCGAGGTCACGAACGACGTAACGTCGTTAGTGACATTAGCGTCATTAGCCTCATACTTCCATCCGAAATATTTAGTATGAACAATGTAATGTTGTATTCTCATACCTGCTACTTACTCTACTGAATCAACATTTGGAAGAGGTTAGCGGAACCGTAGCCGAGTGGTCAGGAGCAGGAGTGCAGTTGCATACACTCTTTGAGTAAACTGGGGTTCAAGCCCCTGACTGCTGAATACGGCCGATCCCGCACTGGACCAGCGTGACAGATTATGGTCCATTTCCCTCAGCATGAATTGTTGAGGAGGCTTCTGTCCTGCAGTGGGTTGATAATGGCTGCACTTTACCTTTTTTTTATGATTGTGACAATACAAGTATTTGTATCGTTGCAATCCACATTTTTGTTACATTCTATTGTTAGGTGCTTCCATAGATGTTTTCACATCAATAATTTTCTGAGTAGTGAAAGGGACTGACGGCCACACTGCTATAGCCTTTGTGTTCAACTCAATACTCTCGACAATGCTCTGCATTTGACTTTGATGACGAAGTCAAAATAAACCTAACAAAATAAAGATGGAGGTAGCAATGAGTGTGTAAGTGTAAAGTGTATTTGTGTCTGCTGGCACCAGGGGGTCCCCCACCCCATTCCCACATTGCTTTCATTGTGGGTGTAACAGTTCACTGCAAGGCCAGAGATTTAAAAGTGTATGAATTTTGTAAGTGTTGTGTTATGTATTGTTGTTCTTCTGGCCATTTAGCCACTAGACCCCTCTTGGGACCCAGTGTTGCCCACACTTGGCCCCGTGGAGGCAGAGCAGGTACCCAGTAGTTGAAATTTTTACTCTGGCAAACCCTGCCACCTAGTTTCCTGAGATTTCGGTGACTAGGGCCTTAAAAAAAAAAAAGAAAAGAAAAACTATCATAGGGGTGAGTGCTAGAATTGGAAAGGCCAAATGTTTATAAACGTGATTTAATTTAGACATAATTAAATTTTGAGCTTTTGTTGGGTGTATGCTAGCTATAGGTTAGAGTAGGGGGAGGCTGAAGATGGGGGGGTGAAAGGTAGAAGTATAGGAAGGATAGAGAAGGCGACTCCAATATGGTCAGTGAAGCTGGCCAGGTCTCACCAGGAGGAAAAAAGGGAGAGGCAAGGGAGGGGGAGTCAGAAAACCATCTCTCCCCTGCCAATAAGGAGTTTTAAAGAGGTGTGCCAGGGCATGATTGCCATCATAAGGTTTTTGTCATAGATCATGAATTCAGTGGTGTTGTTCCTATTCAGTTTGTTCATTTCAATGATTGCACATTTCCTGGTCAAGAAGTGTAGTAAGATTTAAGTGTTGGAATTTCTCAGCTAGTTTTTGGGGCATACTTGGTTGGTTCAGATAGAGTAGGGTGGAGACTGAAGGCTGGGGGGAAAGATTGAAGTATGGGGATAATAGTGAAGATGTCCCCAGGAATGTAAGTGGGGACAAGACGCACCAGGAGAAGATGGAGATGGCAGGGGGAATGGAAGACCATCTATCCCCTGCCGATAAAGGGGGTTAAACAGGTGAGCCTAGTTAGGGCACCTGGTTCAGATCATCTAAAGGCACTGGAGCAGTATTGCTGTTTTTATGTCTTGTCAATGGTCATGTATTCAGTCTTCACGTTTAGGTTGTAATTAGTTGTTTTCATATATGGCCTGAAGGGTTCTTTGTGCAAACAAGTCCTGGGCATATGGTGAGAATACCTTGTAATTGTCCTCTGTATCTAGGATGTTCGATTCCTGTTCTCTAGGGGAGTAGTGTAGTCTGGTGATTAACAAGCACCAGACGTCCTCATAATGTTTGCAATGATACATTAGGTTCTGCCAGGTCTCCGTCTCCCCACAGAAACAGAGGCGGCTATCCACTAATCCATTAATGTTTGATAATTTGGCATTGAATGGGCCACGACCCATTAGCAAGAAGGTTGTGTTGAGTCCAGGCGAGAGCCAGAGGGGAGACCTGGGGTACACCCTGTCAATGTATGGGAAGAATTTTTTAGTAATTTCTCCCTTGGTAGTTTGCTTCCATCAACTTTGCCATGTCCACTGCAGGTGTTCAGTTACTCTTTGTATGTCTATCCTGTGATTGTTAATTGGATCGGTGGTGTGCCCTATGAAAGTTGTCGTGAGTCCTTTAGCCAAATAGTGGAGTATTGCGGTTCTGATTGCCTCCAGGTCCAACGGGAGAACTTCCACGAGAACCTGAAGGGCACACGCACTCACCATATGGCAGGCACGAGTGATGGTGAGTAGTATGATTCTTTGTATGGAATCCAGGATTCTTTGGTTGACTGCATTGGTGACTGATTCCAAACAGGCGAGGTGTAGGTTATGTTGTTGTTGTTATTTGGTTTTTAGGAGCATTAGCAACTAAGGCCATATTGCTCTGGGGATATGCGGTGGTCATTCCCTGACCTTTCCGCATCTTTCGTATTCGGTGGTTACGGGCTCAAACCCCGGTCTAATCAAGAAGTGTGTGCTACTCACTGCTGCTCTTGCCTACCTGGCTACAGAGGCGCCTGTAGGTTATGACTGGTATGAAGATTGTCTTATAGTACAATGAAAGAGTGCATTTGTTGAATCCCCAGTTCCTCCAGGAGATTCTGGCGACTAAGGCTTAGTTTCGTATCTTGGACCTTATATACTTGAGGTGTGTTTGGAAGGGTAGTTTCATATCCATTATTACACCCAGTTTCTTAAGTTTAATGTCCAATTTGATGGTAGTATTTCCAATCTTTATCTGTAGCAGTCTGCTTATCTCTAGCTTCCCTTTCAGAAGCACCGAGCAGGTTTCTGCCCACTCCTGTAAGGTTTTCAGGGCTGGTTTTACTATATTTTTAAGTTGGGCTCTAGGGTTGGCAGCAACTGTAATAATTAAGTCATCGGCAAAGGCCTGGGAGCGGGCCTCACCCAAGTCCAGAGCTAGGAACTCATCCAGAACAAAGTTCCACAGGAGTGGTCCCAGGACAGAACCCTGGGGGCAGCCTCCTGTAAACTGATCTGGACAGCCTCCTGTAGGACGCATTTTTCAATTGCGGACTGTATCAGAATCATAGCTTTATCGCTCAAAGAAGTAAAACTGTCAACATTAAATGCATCTTGGAGAAATGTATGGCCAGAGTCGGTTCATTTAGGCAATATGGTTGAACCAACAGAAAACGGAATCCGTGCGATAGTAAGACTCGCTAAGTCGGTGGGAGAGGAAGGTTTTGATGATATGACTACTGAAGTCATTCTCGGTGGCCCAGTTGGTGGAAAAGACCTGAGTTAAAATCCCATCAATGATGGGAGAAATTTTTATGGGTCTTTTTCACAGTGTGGCTGAGTTAGTCAGTCTCAGGCGACGGTAGCATAGTTTTTTCTCCCAGAAACGGGTTTTTCATCCAGAAAATAGGAAATGAATCTCAGAACACATGCAATTTGAATGTACAGAGCAACATAGCCTTAGTTGCCGATGCTCCTAAAAAAAAAAAAAAATATGATTACTGAAGACGTTCAAGAGATACTGGTAGAAAAAGATGCTGGCAAAGCACATTGGTGGAAATGGTATTGGAGGCAAATCAAATCAATTCAGAGGACGATAGAGCAAATGAAAATTCTGAACTTTCAAACTTTTACACTAAACAGTATACAGAAATGCATAAAGTTAGCTAAGCAATTAGAATCTTATTTATTGAATTCAGATTCTTTGACTGAATGGGGCCCGAAGTTCAAAAGGGAGCTTCAAAAATGCGTAGTTCCGTACAATAAAATTACAAAGATCTCTCAAGCAAAAGCAAACAAACCCAGATTAATGATTTTGTAAAGAGTGCAGAAGATACACGAAAACTAGAATGGTGTATTTTTGTCAGTTTTGTTAATGAAACTGTATTTTTGTTAGCTCTTGGAAAGTAACCGCACCCCTTTTTGTACTGTTTTTTAGTTTCGCACTATACAACATTCTATTGGAACCTAACTATTGTGTTACATAAGAGTTACCTGTGATCTGGTGCATATTTCCAAGTTAGAGAGGATTTAGTTTTTATGGAAACTCCATTGTTAGAAAAACATATATTTAGAGCATGTTTTTCCTTTCTTCTGTCACAGGTTGTTTAGGATACCAATAAAAAAAACAAATGAACATTTGGTAGGTTTTTTTTTTTTTTTTTTTTTTCAGCACTTCACTGTGGATATGCAACCTTTGGGTGACTTGCAGCTGTCGGTACACCCTGATGAAATCATAGCTGCTCTCACATCTTTCTTTTAGTTATTTTTATGATGTCTCATTGTTATTTAATATTTTTATTAATTATATTATTCACTTAATTAGTTAATTTCATTTGTTGTATTTAAGAGGAATCAGTAATTCCTCTTAAATATAATAACTGCTGTAGTTTCAGCAACCACTGCATGGTAAATCAGTGATTAATTTTAAATTTATATACTAAGTAAAATGTGTAACATGTTTTGGGTAAGGACTGGTGGACTAGAATCAGAGTATGGCTCCTGGAGAAAATGTATGACATTGCCAATAGACCATCAGTTTTAAGAGTTGAGGCAGGTAAAGATAGCATTATCATTATTCTTGAGGACTCATGATATTCAGTGCACATGACCTGACAATTTCTTGGATAAATGTAGAACCAGTTTGAATGGGGTGGGAAAACAGACATTCTTGAACACATCCCAAGAGCTCTTAACTATGGCTCCAAAAGTTGTTATTGGCAAGGAGTGCTAAGGTTTCAGATGATTGCGAAATTAATGCTAGAAAACAAGCATAAATAACTTCAAAGGTCGTGTCAGAGTAGTTAAGTCTACAAAAATATTTTTGAAAGAAATGTCAGCGTGTTGTCTACAGTAATGTTGGCAAAATTGTTTCAAGTTGCTGCTGTGGACGAAGGGGATGGTTGAGTGGAAGAGAGCCAAGGGGGGGGGGGGTTGTCAGTGGACACTGCTCCTCATGTACTGATGTTATCGGTTGAGTTCCACAGAGTTTGGTGCCGAGCCTATTGCTATTTTCTCTGTTTATTAATGATATTACTGATGGTATCAGGCTTAATGTCTAAGTTTACAGGTAACTCAAAAGTTGGTAGGGTGGTTAATGACAGTAATCAAGGTCTGCTATTGCAACAGGATCTAGAAAAATCAGGCATATGGGCTGAGAAGTGGCAATTGAAGTTTAACATTGACAAATGCAAGGTACTGCATATGGGTAGTGGTAATTCCAGATTAATGTACCAACCATATGGTTTTACACTAGGGGTTAGTGAAAATTGAAAAAGACCTAGGGGTAATTTTGCAGTTAGCTATGAAGTTTTCTGGGCAGTGCAAATTGGCTGCCAGGAGAGCATATGGGGTTTTGTCAATGATATACAGGAATTTTGCTACTAGGAATAGGGAGATGATTATTCCATTGTATGGGGCAATGGTTGGGCCATATCTCTGAGTACTGCATACAGGTCTAGGGGCATCATTTTGGGAAGGATATATAGCTGCTGGAATAGGTGCAGAGAGGGGAACAAAATTAGTGAAGGGAACATAGAAGTGCTCTTATTATGAAAGGGTTCAGTCCCGCAAATTGCAGCATATCTGGTGACTGGGCACCTGCAAGGTGATCTTATTGAGGTGTTTGAGATCTTTGAATGGATTGAGTGATCTTGATGCTGATAGAAACTTTCCTCTTCTTCTTCCTCTTTTTCTTCTTGCTTGGGCTATGCACTTGAGAGGGCATGGATTCAAACTTAGGATGGATGGTTGTGGAGTGGATGTATAGAGGTTTGCTTTCAAGTCAGTGGATGGTTGATTATACTGAATAATAAATTTTTGGGTCATATCTTGTCATGGGCATGAAAGTAATTTTATTTTATAGATTTTGGGGTGCTAAACACGGAAATAGTGCTTAAAATGGCAGATTGGCTCTTGATTTCGAAAAATATAGGTTTTTTTTTAATATATATATATTTATACAAGGTATTTTTTATTCATATGGCAGTAAGATGTAGCTATGAACAACCTGTATCAAACATGAGACCTTTCCGCCTTTCCCTTGTATTTAGCTTTCGGAGCATCCCTTTTCACCATCCAACAATAATCGACTAACATCGTGGTTCTCCACATGCTTTTGGTATCTTTGTTCCATCACTGCAATGTAAACGTGGGAAGAAGGGAAGATAAAGAAGAAGTTCCATCACTGCAGTGTCTCTTGATGGAAGCATTCACCATGTTCTTTGCTGATGGCACCACAGTTTGGCAGGAAGAAATCCAGGTGTGAGTGCAAGAAATGCATCATCAATGACATGTTGCACAACAGTTTTTCGTAAGAAGTAATGAGATCTTCCACGGGCTTGCTATAATTCCCAGCTTTAATGTTTCCTAGAATATAAGTCGAAACATTTCGAAAGCCTTCCACACTGATTTCTTGCTATCACTAAGGATACATTTGAACTGTTCATCTTTGAAAGTTTGCCTTCTTTGTGGACCAATGAAGATGCCTGCCTTAATCTTCTCCGTACTAAGTCTGGCCTTTTACAGAGTTCTGTATCCATCATGGTGTACCAAGTGGAGATGAACTGGCATTCAAGTGCTGTCCTACACAAGATAATATAACATGTCTATATGTACTAAGTCTTAGGAATTTCTCTTGCAAGTATGTGAATGCAGGACCATTCACTTCCAAAGCCTTCAAATTTTTCATGAGCCCCAGTTTGATATGGAGTGGTGGAAGCAAAACTTTATTTGGATCTACCAGAGGTTCAAATGCCAAGTTCTTCATTCCAGGTGTTAATGATTTTCGTTGAGGCCAACTCCTCTTCCTTGGCATGATGACTATCCCACTTGCAGAGAAACAACAGTACTTAGTGTAACTTTTGCAGTTCTAATAAAATGTCAATTACCTCTAATTCATCACATATTTGCCACTCATATTTCTGATAGTGTACACCTAAGAGGATGTTCTCTGTGTTTGCATATGTTTCTTTTTTTGTGGACTGCATATGCAGGAGGTATTGAAGGCAGCATATTTCCATTGTGTAATAACACAGCCTTAAGGCTAACCTTAGAAGTGTCTATAAATAGTAGCCATTCTTCGGGAACGTGCCTCGTGTTCATTGCTGCCATTAGACCATCACCATCCTTAAGAACAGTGAGTTCACCTTCTGTTTGATAGAATTATTCATAGTCTTTATTTCGAATATCAAATATCACTTTCACAGAATGATCTAGAACAGGGGTGTCCAACAAGTTGATTGTGATCTACCAGTCAATAGCAGCTTTAATTTCGGTCAATCACGATGAATTTTAAATATATATAAAAAATGGATTGGTCAAAATCTAAATGTTATTAAAAAAATCACTTGTTTAAACAATGTATTGTAAGATTCCTCCCTCCTTAAGGAATCACTGTGGTATACAATTTATGTTAATAAAGAATCTTATTATTATTATGCGCCCCACTGCATATGCTTATTAAAATCCATTGAATCAAATGACTACTTTTATCGCTGCACAGCCGCTAGGCTTGTCTAGTGAAAATTCATGCAATTATGTTGTGGAGGGTATGTGTATATGCCAAATTCTTATTTAGCTTACTTAATATTAATAACTGGACAGTACTAATATGTTAATTTGATTTGATTCATCATGAGTGGGAACTAGAATGCTTTTTTGTAATGATAAAAGAAAAATGTTGTTGTTTGATTTACAATGCTTCCGTGGCGATATCCAAAAAAAGGGTATTTAGAAAGGCATTTCAATGCATTCTATGGTAAATATCAATTGCATTTTCCACCTAATAGTGACCTTAGAAAAAATAAATTAAAATAACTTGAATCCAGGTTATTCACACAACAAAATTTCTTTGTGATACCTAATTTTACAATCTAAAGCAGTAACTGTAGTATCGTTTAAAGTGGGTTATCTTCTTTCAAAAAAATGCAAACCATTTTCTGATGGTCAATTCATCAAAGATGCATTTTTAGAAATAACAGATTCTCTTTTTGAAAATTTTAAGAACAAAAATGAAATTAAAAGTGCTCTTCAAGATCTGCAGTTATCTCGAAATACTGTGATGCAAAATGGAAAAAAATTATTAAAAATGTGAGCGAACAATTGCGTGCTCATATTGCTAATTGTTTGCCCTTTCCTTTACAACTGGATGAATCTACAGGCATTAGTGATACATCTCAATTGCTCATTTTTGTTTGTATGTTTTTTTTATTATTCTGCCACTAGAGAAGAACTGCTGGGTATGGTTTCGTTAAAAGAAAGAATTAGAAGTCTTAGAAGAATTAGAAGTCCTCGAGCTCCTCCATAGTGGAGGAGCTCGAGGCTAGAATATTTAATGTTAGTGTTCTCCCTATGCGCCCCTGGAAAAGATACGTAGATGATACGTTTTCAATTATTTGAAAGGGGAGTGAAGATCAGGTGTTGAATATTTTAAATGGCTTCTCCCCATTCATACAATTTACCTCGGAGGCAGAAGAAGGAGGAGTTTTGCCGTTCCTAGATGTGTTGGTCTGTAGGAAAGACCAACAACTAAAGACTAAGGTCTATAGGAAATCGATGTGTAAAGGTCAATATTCGCACTACAATTCAGCTCAGGCCAACCATCATAGGAACAGTGTGGTTAGAACATTAGTTGACAGGACAAAATCACACTGTAGTACCTCCGAGGATAGGAAGGTAGAGTATGAACGCGTCACGACGGATCTTACAAAATGTGGCTACCCCCAGAGGATTATAGAAAAATATATTAAAGGAAATCAGAGGAGAGGCTAATCTTTTATGCCAGTATCCACTGCATATATTCCCTACTATCCGGGTCTAACCGATCATATAACTAGAATACTAAGAAATTATCAGACGCATTGTGTGCAGCTTCCTGGGTGGAGGCTGGACACAATCGTGTCACAAGTAAAGGACCCCATTCAAAAAGAGAATGCAAGTGGGGTCGTATATAGTATTGGATGCCCGGATTTTGGGGAGTGTTATGTAGGGGAAACAAAACGCCGTCTCAAAGATCGTCTAGGGGAGCACACTAAGGCAATAAGAAGTGCGGACTATGGTAAGTCCGCCGTGGCCGAGCATTTTTGGGAGAAGCAGCACCAGATCTCCCCGGACGATGCTATCATCACCGATCGGGTGCATAAGTTCTGGGACCGCAAGTGGCTCGAGAGTTTGCGGATCTGTTCCACACTGAACATTAATAGAGATAGAGGAACGCGGATCCATCCCCTCTTTGAGGCTACTATCCTCAGAAGGGATGAACGGTTCCACATGACCCACTCACGAGCCACTTCCGATTCCATAACACAAGAGAACGGAACATGTGGGAATGAAACACGTGATGAGTACCATGAACCTGCTGGTATTTAAAGACGCACCGCAGAACAAAGAAAATACTGCTGAAGAAGAAGGCAGGAGCCTTCGAAAACTATGGTTTTATCGCTTTTAATTTAGTATATTTTAATGTATTTTATTGTTCTTAACCCAGTACATTTTAATGTATACAGTAAACCCCCACTATTCGCGGGGGTTATGTTCCTGAAAAATGTCGCAAATACCGGAAACGCGAATACTGAGTTATGGCTCCCATAGTAATAAAGGGATTCCGTTCCAAAGTATGAAATACAGTATATAATAAAAACTAGTCTAAAATTGTATAATATGACTATGTACATAGACAGTACATAGTGAAATGCAAGCAAATGGCATCAAAATGGAAATAAGAAACAATTTAATATTAAATGTAATATTTATTAGAAATTTCAAACAAATCTTTCAAACCAGCGCCTTTGCTAGCTAAAAAACTTATCCCGCCAGTGCTATCACCAATTTCGCTAAAGTGTTGATAAAGGTGTTTTGCCTTTTCACGAATGATGAGCAAACTAAACGGAATTTTATTTTGAGTTAGGTCTTCTATCCACGGATTTAAAGCCTTTTCCATTTTTTCTAATTTAACATCACGAGTTACAGAGCAAATTTTTGAAGCAATTAGCGCGTTTTTATGGACAGTATGGCGGATTTTTTCTTCCGATTTTTTGATTGATCCGTTGACTCATTGATTTTATGTTTTGCCACTGAGGAGACACTTTCACAATTAGAAATTTTGTCTAATAACTCAATTTTATTCGCTAATGTCATCACCTTCTTTGATCTTTTCACATTTCCCTCGTTATTCGTAGCCATATTTTTGTACGGGTTAGAAAGAACTTGTCCACAATAAAGTCACTTTCTTCCGTTAACACACTCGAAAAAGTCTGTTTTACACTGCAAAATGGTAGATTTATCACTTTTGTAAGCATATAAATTTATAAATTTATTCAATCTATAAGCATATAAATTAAAAGCAAACGACGAAACCTCCCATGACAAGCGCATAACACATACTGAACAAGGATTAGCGAGAAACATCAACGCTCGCGATTTTGTCACCCCTCTCCCCCACCCACTGAGCGCTGTTTTGACCGGGAAAGATAATTTTAGCCACGCCCATGTTTTTTATGGCGGAAAATATTCACGGCGCTTTAAAATTCACATTTTTTTAGGTTTCATTTTATATTAAATTAGCGGTCGTGAATACACGAAACCCCGAATACAGATACCGCGAATAGCGGGGGTTTACTGTATTTCATATATTTTACTTGTAAAGTTAAACATAATTTATTGTAAATACAGGCAAATATAATTTATTATAAATACATAGTTATCAAGATTCCAGTTTTCGTTTTCTTTGTGTTTTATTTCTACATAAGGTTGGTGAAAAACATTTAAAACTACAATATTCACTTCCATAATATCTCATTGACACAAAGGGTTTTTTTATGTAAATATCGATGCAAAGTAACTGTTGAGTTCATCTGCAACTTCAGCTATGTTATCTAATACTGTCCCACGTCCATTACATAAGGGTCCAATCAGATTTGTCCTTCTGTTCTCCGCATTTATATATGTGAAGAATTGCTTAACTGCACTCTTTGCTCTCTTCTTTATTCCTTATCCCCGATCTTTGCTCTCTCCCAGACTCAGTAAAGATACTATAGTTAAAATTATACTTCACTGAATAAAACTTCTTTCTCCTTCAGAAAATGAAGAACATAATTCAACCATAGAAGACCAACATGGAACAGAACATCAGTGTTCCGCAAATTCTTTCCAAAATAAGAAATTGCCTGACTCTAATGAGATTTTAAAAGATGAACTTGAGTTGGAAATTAATGAAATGCTTTTAACTATCTTTGCTAAAAAGGTTCAAAGTCTAGAAAATATGGACTGAGGTCATCTACGATTATTTCAATACAATAGTACCAGAATAGAATCCGAAAGGGCGTTTTCTACTGCTAATCAAATATGTACCAAAATTATCCATTTTAAATGATCATACTATTGATTGCTTATGTTTCTTAAGAGCTCACTTTATTTGGACAGGTAGTGTGGATACTTAAACATAACTGAACTTTGCAGTAACAATATGTATTTTTTTTGTTTTTAGAATAACTGTATTTTTTTTTTTCAGAATATTTATTATCGCAATAAACTTGAATTCAAGTAATTACAGTACTTGTTTTTTCCTTACTTTATTGCACTTAATTTTCATCAAAATTTATTGAGAAAAATGTTTGTTTTTGGAATACCGCTATCCCGGTTTCATAAATTGAAAATACCGAAATACTGGTATTAAGATTTTGACCAGTATTGTAAGCTCTATTACCCACAGATGTGAGGTGGCCGAGTCGGAGTAAGTTTCTGCAGAGATTTTGAAATTTGCTGAATGAAATTAAAAAATTGTTGGTCAAAGGGGAGATGATTATCAACAGCTACAAGATAGAGAATGGTTGTGTGATCTGGCTTTTTTGGCAGATTTTACCAGTAAATTAAGTGATCTGAATTTGGAATTACAAGGAAAAAATAAAAATGTGGGTGACATGATGAGTAGTACTATTTCAGCATATAAATATCAATTTTTGACAGTGGCTAAGAATCTCAAAGAAAAAAATTTGATCATTTTGCAAATATGTATGATCATTTGCAAAAATATTCTGTTTTTGAATTTAATAGTGAGAAATAGGTTTCTGAAATTGAGAAAGTTGTGGATGATTTTGAAACCAGATTCAGTGATTTTAAAACAATTGAAGACATTGTTCAATATATTTCTTATCCATTTAATTTCGACTTCGATACAAAGAAATTGCAGAAAAAATCATTGAGATTTTTCACACGGTGAAATATTACTTGAAAATGAAATTATTTTAATGCGAAACGATATCTTCCTAAGAGCCAGGTAATCAGAAAAAGACTTTTGGAAATATGTTTGTCGAGAAAAGTACTCAAATGTAAAAAAAATGCAGTGAACTTTTAAATTCCTGTTTTGCTTCCACATTCTTCATATTTGTTTGTTTGAAACAAACAAATACAAAGAATCGCTCTACTCTTACAAACTTGCATACAGAAGATTCTTTATGGTTGGCCTTATCACAGTATATCCCCAATTTTGAAAGCTTGGCAGATGACATTAAGACACAAACCATGTAAATTAAAAATTTAAATATGTATGAATTTAAAATAAGAATTCTGAATTGTATTTAATTTTAAAATTTATAAACAACATTTTTCAATGTGTGTTGATTAACTTTTTTAACTGTGTGCATTGAAATTCTTGATATGGTATATCGCTGCACATTTTGAAGAATAAAAGTAGATCGCATCACAAATAAAGTTGGCTACCCCTGATCTAGAAGATTCCACTGTTGTAGCCTTGAGGTCAAAAGCTCTGCCTTATTCTTTGGCAGATCGGGATCCCTGATGAGGTCATTAAGCTCACTTTCTGTGATCTTATATGATTCAGAAGGATAAAGGTTTGGACAAAATGGTGGATCCCTTGACATAGATGGCTACTGTACTTCTTTGTGTATATCAAGTTGATGTTCCTCAGTGTCTTTATCTTCAACCAAAAAACAGTCGGGTGGTTCAGGAATAAGTAGTACTTTACTGTGAGGCACGGTACGAATTGCAGATACATCACTGTCCACTTTTTCTTCATTGTCATCCCTTTTCTAATAGGAGGCACCACAGAAGTAAGAGTCTGGGCATCATTTGTTGGCTCTCTCTATATCGGGGGCACAAACATCCCTTTTGTTTTACCCACACATTGAGTTTTGATGAATTTACTTTACATATGGGAAAGGGGATAATATTAAATACACCAGCTGCCGTTGCAGATGAACTCAACAGTTATTTTGTATCTATGTGGCAATGGGAAATTGTGGGAGCAAAGTTGAAAAATATGTAATTAATGATATTGAAATTTAGCAAGATTATTTAATGAAAAAACTTTCGAGCCTACAGGCCAGTAAGGCTCCTGGAGTTGATGGAATATAACCTTAAGGGAGGCGGCAAGTGAGTGCATTGAACCATTGAGGCTAATTATGCGAGCATCACTAGGCTCTGGGGAGATTCCCTTGGATTGGAAAAGTGCCAATGTATCTCCCATACATAAGGGTGGCTCTAAGAGTGAAGTGGAAAATTATCGACCTGTCAATCTGACTGACTTCAGTGGTAGGGAAAATCACGGAGGCAATGATCAAGGGTGGAATTCAGGATCATTTGGATCGAATTGAAATTCTCAAGGATACTCAGCATGATTTTGTAAAGGGAAAATCATGTTTAACAAATCTGGTTCGTTATTTTGAAAGGGTCACTCACGAGCTGGATTTAGGGAATAATTTCAACATTGTTTATTTAGATTTCAGCAAAGTTTTTGACTCAGTCCCACATGAGCGGTTGCTTTATAAGTTGGAATCACTGAGAAAATCCTTAGATGGATAGCAGGATGGCTTCGGGACCGGAATCAGAGGGTTGTGATAAATGGCTATTCCTCATATTGGGTTGATGTAAGAAGTGGGGTTCCCCAAGGATCAGTATTAGGACCACTGTTGTTTTTAATTTTCATAAACGACATCGATGAAGGGATAGAGGGCGTGATATCTAAATTTGCAGATGATGTTAAAATTGGTAGAGTAGTTAATGATCACCGTCAGGCTCCGCTTCTTCAGAGAGACCTAGATAGACTTCAGGAAAGGTCAGAAAAATGGCAGCTATGCTTTAATCCAACAAAGTGTGTAAGGTATTACACCTGGGAAACAGTAATCCCAAAATAACTTATTCACTTGGTGGAGTTAAACTAAACCCAGTACTGGAGGAAAGGGACTTGGGTGTTACGATACGGTCATACATGAAATTCTCTGAGCATTGTAAACAGATTGCAAGGAAGGCCCTTGGTGTCCTATCGATGATCTATCGAACTTTTGCAAGTAGAGATAGGGACGTGATAATCTCATTATATAAGGCTTTTGTTAGACCACACTTGGAATACTGTGTTCAAGTATGGAGACCGCACCTAAAGAAAGACATCAAGCTTCTTGAAAGGGTGCAAAGACGGGTAACTTGCCTTGTGAGATCAGCAAAATGGTGTCCTTATGAAGAAAGACTTCGAATATGTGGGTTGCAGAGTTTGGAAACTAGACACCTTAGAGGAGATTTGATTGAGGTGTTTAAGGCTCTGAGAGGCATCAGTAAAATGAATGAATGAGTAAAACTATTCACACAATTACGGGGCATAGTAATCTAACACAACGCAAATACTGTGCAAAAAGTAGGAATCTTACAGTTGTTCTCACAGAGAACAACTGTGTTTCCTACATGAGATTGAGTAGCTAACTGAGAACAAATCACCCAGTACCTAGCCATATTTGAGGATTACTGCAACAGAGTTGAAGATGCATTTGAGGCAACAGCAACTTATCACATGATGCAAAATGAGGCAACAGTTGCCAGTCACATGATAAGAACATGGTGGTACTGAAACTGTGGTTCTGCCATGCATTTTGCTGAGAGCCATAGTTGATAATGTAGAGTAACTTGCTAATATGAGGCACCAACTGTAATCCGAAAACAAGAGCCAGGCTACTTCTAGAGAGTGACCACAGCCTATCGAATAGAACATCACTATCTAGAGAGGACATCTGTACTGCCCTCAACCTATGCTTGTTGGGCTATGTCATCGCCTTTGGCAGTTCTCTGTACAAACAAATACATGGTATGGCTGTGGGCGTCCCTGTCAGCTCCGTCATTGCTAACATTGCTTATGGAGGAAAGGATATTCCTGAGCCGGCCTGTGCTAATTACAATGTGGTGCAGATATTTTGATGATATCTTCACCATCATCCCACGTGGTTCAGAGTCAACACTGTTAGAGTACCTCAACTCCTTATCACTGTTCATCCAGTTCACTTTGAAGTTAGAAGTGAATGGATCCCTTCCATTCCAGGATGTTCTAGTGAAGCGAGTGGGGTCCACGCCTGGAAACCTCGGTGTACCATAAGCCAGTGTGGTGTGGGCAGTTTAACTATAGATCAGTCCATGCACCTTACCATCTAAACAGCACTGCACATGCTCTATTCTCTCGAGCCTGGAGCCATTTCAGCTCACCGGAAGCTAGGAAGTTATCAATAATGCAGGTACAGAAGATTGCTTATTAGAAAAACTTTAAAGTATAAAGGCAAGTAAGGCTCTAGCATCTGATGCCACATACCCTGTAATTTTGAAGGAGAGGGGTCCATTAAGAATAATTATGAGGGCATTCTCCTCATATTGGGGTTGGTGATATTCCTTTGGATTTCAGAAGTGTCAATGTACTGAGAATGTACTAGTAGTAGTGGCATGTGATGCAAGAAAGCAAGTGTATGAGCTGATGCAGCATCAGCCAAAAAAAAAAAAAAAAATTCCACACAACCATTCCCTCTAAATGTTTGTTCAGTTCCTCCTTAAATTTCTTTAACCTGTGAACTCCCACAATGACAGATAGAAGTTTGTTCCAGCAATTAACTACCCGCTGGCTAAAGGCAAATTTCTGCACATCTATTCTACATCTGTTTTTCCTTAATTCGAATTTATCCCCCCCCCCCCAGGTTTGTAATCTGAACAAGTGGAAGAATCCCATCAGAATTCAGCGTGCTCAACCCATTCAAGGCCTTATACACCTCATTCAGATCACCGCGCAGGTGCCTAGTCCCCATCCACTGCAATTTGCAGAACTTAAGCCTCTCTTGGTAAGAGGATCCCTTCATTCCCCTCACCAATCTTGTTGCCCTTCTCTGCTCAAGCAAATCTACATCCTTCCTAAAATGAGGCCTCCAGACCTGTACGCAGTACTCAGGGCGTGGCCTGACCATTGCCTTATACAGAGGGACAATCACCTCCTTTTCCCTGCTAGCAAAATTCCTATATATCATTGATAAAACCCCATGACCTGCCCTAGCAGTCTGTCTGCATTGCTCAGAAAACTTCATATCTGACTGCACAATTACTCCCAGGTCTTTTCGTTTTCTACCACCTTAAGTGTAATACCACACAGTTGGTACATTTCTCTGGGGTTACTTCTACCCATATGCAGTACTTTGCATTTGTCAAGGTTGAACTTCAGTTGCCACTTCTCAGCCCATCTGCCAAATTTTCTAGATCCTGTTGCAGTAGCACACTGCCATTACTGTCATTAACAGTCCTGCCAACCTTTGTATCATCTGCACACTTTGACACTAAGCCTGATATAGCTTCATCAGTATTATTGATAAATATACAAAACAACAGTGGACCCAGCACCAAACCCTGTGGGACTCCACTAATAACATTACTCCAAGAAGAGCAGCAGCCATTGATTACCACCCTCTGTCTTCCCCCACTTAACCATCCTTTTATCCATCGTAGCAACTTACCCTTAATACCATTCTGCTCCAATTTGTACAGTAGTCTTCCTTGCACAACAGTGTCAAAAGCTTTGCTGAAATCCAAGTATATGATATCAAAATTATTTTTTGCATCCATTTCCTTTGTAACCACATTATAATATCCTATCAAATTTGTCAGACAAGACTTTCCCATAACAAACCCATACTGTGTCTGAATTATTGCTGCAGTCTTGTCTAGATGATCCTGCAATGCATCTTTAACCAGTGACTCCATTATTTTACCCAGAACAGAAGTTAAACTAACTGGTCTGTAATTACTCGTGTCACCCTGTGTTCCCCCCCCCCTTCTGAATTTGGGATACATTTGCACATCTCCAGTCTGTGGGGACCTTCTCTGAGTCCAAGGATGCTCTCAAACTCTTAGAACCACCGATACTTATAGGTGGTTATAAGAGAAAAGAAGGTAACTAGAGATGAAGTGTTGGTCAAGACATCAAAGGCGGATATTGTTGGGATAGCAGAGACGTAGTGTCACAAAGATATAAGGAATGCAGAACTGGAATTTGGGGAGTACAATGTGTACAGAAAGGATAGACAGGACAGAAAGGGAGGGGGTGTTATGCTGTTAATTAAGAAAAACATAAAATCAAAGGAAGTGCACCCAGTTAATATAGATGAACAGTGCTCTGTTGAGTCAGTTTGGTGTGAGATAAGCACTGCGAAAGGAAAAATAAGAGTAGGAGTGTGTTATAGGCCTAATGACATGAATGAGTACAATGAACAATTGTACAGAGAAATAGAGTGGGCCAGTAAATCAGAATGTCTTATAATGGGGGATTTTAACTTCCCAGATATTGACTGGAACTTGTGGGTTGGTCACTCACACACTAGTCAGACTTTTGTGGATTTATTGGATGATTGTTTTCTGCAGCAGCATGTTTGAGAGGCAACCAGAGAAAGTAACACTCTTGATCTGGTTATCAGCAGTGATCATTCGTGTATTAAGAATTTGCAGATAAAGGAACCACTAGGTGGCAGTGATCACAGTGTTCTGAAGTGGGATTTACTCAAAGAGGTAACTACCGTCAGGGGTAAAGGAAAGGGTTTTTGCTTCCGTAAAGGGGAGTACAGTGGTCTCAGAGAGTTTTTAAATTCTGTACAGTGGGATCAACTGACGATGTTACAAACAGTAAATTCTAAGTGGGAAGCATTCAAAGAATTAATCGTGGAAGCTACTAGACTTTATATACCGATTAAGAAATATCGTTCAAGGTTTAGGCCTAAATGGTTATCAAATGAACTAATGAGACTCGTGACAGAGAAGAAAAATGCATGGGATGCATATAAATTATCAGGTGATGCAGAAGCCTGTGGCAGATATAAGCTAGTCTGTAATCAGGTCACAAAGGAGGTTCGGCAGGCGAAGGCGGATTACGAGAAATCTTTGACAAAAGATGCTAAGAAAAACAGCAAGGATTTCTTTACTTATATAAACTCTAAAAGGAAGGGGATGAATATGATTGGTCCACTTCACATCGATGGTTCGACTGTTGATGATCCTGCTCAGATAGCAAACAAACTGAATGAGTATTTTGCATCAACATTCACACGTGAGGAATTATTACAATTTGAAAATGGAAGAAGGTTATCAAATTGTAGCAGTGTGCTTAATGATTTTGTAATAACTGAGAGCAAAGTGGAGGAGAAATTGTTGAAGTTAAACATAAGAAAGGCACCTGGGGTGGATGGGATCTATCCAGTTATTTTAAAGGAGGCGGCAAAGCAACTAAGCAAACCCTTAGCCATAATTATGAGAGCATCCTTAGACTCAGGGGAGGTTCCCACGGACTGGAGATGTGCAAATGTGTCCCCAATTCACAAAGATGGATCGAAGGGTGACACGAGTAATTACAGACCAGTTAGTTTAACTTCTGTTCCGGGTAAAATAATGGAGTCGCTGGTTAAAGATGCATTGCAGGATCATCTAGACAAGACTGCAGCAATAATTCAAACACAGCATGGGTTTGTTAAGGGAAAGTCTTGTCTGACAAATTTGATTGGTTATTATGATGTGGTCACAAAGGAACTGGATGCAAAAAATAATTTTGATATCATATACTTGGATTTCAGGAAAGCTTTTGACACTGTTGCTCATGGAAGACTACTGTACAAATTGGAGCAGAATGGTATTAATGGTAAGTTGCTACAATGGATAAAAGGATGGTTAAGTGGGAGAAGACAGAGGGTGGTTATCAATGGGTGCTGCTCTTCGTGGACTAATGTTATTAGTGGAGTCCCACAGGGTTCAGTGTTAGGTCCACTGTTGTTTTTTGTATTTATCAATGATATTGATGAAGGTATATCAGGCTTAATGTCGAAGTTTGCAGATGACACAAAGGTTGGCAGGGTTGTTAATGACAGTAATGGCAGTGTGCTACTGCAACAGGATCTAGATAATTTGGGCAGATGGGCTAAGAAGTGGCAACTGAAGTTCAACCTTGACAAATGCAAAGTACTGCATATGGGTAGAAGTAACTCCAGAGAAACGTACCAACTGTGTGGTACTACACTTAAGGTGGTAGAAAATGAAAAAGACCTGGGAGTAATTGTGCAGTCAGATATGAAGTTTTCTGAGCAGTGCAGACAGGCTGCTAGGGCGGGTCATGGGGTTTTGTCAATGATATATAGGAATTTTGCTAGCAGGAAAAAGGAGGTGATTGTCCCTCTGTATAAGGCAATGGTCAGGCCACGCCTTGAGTACTGCGTACAGGTCTAGAGGCCTCATTTTAGGAAGGATGTAGATTTGCTTGAGCGTGTACAGAGAAGAGCAACACGATTGGTGAGGGGAATGAAGGGATTCTCTTACCAAGAGAGGCTTAAGTTCTGCAAATTGCAGTGGCTGGAGACTAGGCACCTGCACGGTGATCTGATTGAGGTCTATAAGGCCTTGAATGGGTTGAGCACGCTGAATTCTGATGGGATCCTTCCACTTGTTCAGATTACCAACCTACGGGGACATAAGTTCAAATTAAGAAAGGACAGATGTAGAATAGATGTGCGGAAATTTGCCTTTAGCCAGCGGGTGGTTAATTGCTGGAACAAACTTCCATCTGTCGTTGTAGAAGTTGATAGGTTAAATAAATTTAAGGAGGAACTGGACAGGCATTTGGAGGGAATGGTGTGATTTTTTTTTTTTTTTTTTTTGGCTGATGATGCATAAGCTCCTACACTTGCTTTCTTGCATCATGTGCCACTACTACTACTACTAGATTGGTCAGTTTGAACTTCACGGTTGGAAAAATCATAGAGGCAATGATCAAGAATGCAACACAGATGCACATAAATAGAAATACAGTATGTTTTCGCAAAGGGAAAATTATTTAAATAACTTGGTTAGCTATTTTGACAGTTGTTATGAGCAGGATGTAGGAAATAATTTTGACATTGTGTATTTGGATTTTAGCAAAGCATTTTACTCAGTCTTGCATGAAAGGTTACTGCAGTGTTTTTCAACCTTTTTTTAATAACCGCACCCCTAAGTCATTTATTTTATTTTGCGGCACCCCTACTCAATTTTCTGCTTGTTAGATCAGATTCCTCTATATATATATATATATATATATATATAAAATAAAAAAATATGTTATATGATAGTTATTACAATAATGTAATTATAAAAATTCCATTTCATAATACAAATTATATATATACAGTAATAATAATCTTATTTTTTATATAGAGTTACTAAGTAAACATCAATTATAGATCACCACAAAATTAAAAAGATACTGTACACCTTTTTATAATGAAATAAACATATAAATTAAAAAAATAATAATAATAATTTTAAGTAACTTAAACCCAAATTATGTGGCACCCCTGGAATGTTGTTGTGGCACCCCTGTTGAAAACCACTGGGTTACTGTATAAACTGGAACATGTTGGTATATAACAAGCAAGATGCTTGGATGGATCACAGAGTGACTGCAATACAACAGCTAGAGGAGATCATTAATGGTTACTCTTTGGGTTGACTAAAGTTAGTGTTAGAATTAATGTTAAAATTTGGAAATACCAATTTTGGGTGGATTTGAGTAGGCTTCAAGGAGAATCAGAAAAGTGGCAGCTGCTTTAATGCAGAAAAGTGCAAAGTCTTGCTGGTGGGACTGACTGAATTAAAAAAAAAAAAAAAAAAAAAAAAAAAATCAATTCAAAAAGGAATTTGGGATTATGATATAAGAAGAAAGGGATTTGGGGATTACATTACAATATGAGAAGAAAGGGATGTGGTGGTTGCATTTTGTTATTTATTGTATGAAAAAAAAAAAAAAACACATAGATGAATACATATAACAAAAAAGGAAGATAGCATTAAAAAGAAAAACTCATATTTACAGTTGTATATCCAAATTAATAACATATTCATTTTATGCTGGAGTCAATATCAGAAACTCTTCGGGTTTTTTGCAAATGGTGGTTGCAGTATAGCAGATATGAAGTTCGTGCTGCATAGACAGAAGCAATTGAAGGTCCATAGTGAACTTTCAGTGATTTATGAAACATTTGCTTGTAGAGATAGGGAGGTCATAATCTCACTGTTTAAGGTGATTATGGGACTACACTTAGAATATTGTTTCTGTATGGAGACTGAGCTCGAGAGAGAGAGAGAGAGAGAGAGAGAGAGAGAGAGAGAGAGAGAGAGAGAGAGAGAGACAAGACTTTGGGTTTCTTTAAAAGATCTAGAGACAGGCAATGTACCTGGCAAGATTGGCAAAAGGATAGCCATATGTGGGAAGACTTCAGGTACATGGGCTATACAACCTGGTAAGTAGGTATCTTGGAGGGGCTCTGATTGTGGTCTATAAGCCCAGAAAGGGGATAGTAAAATGAATGAAAGTGAAATTCTTGTGGTTATAAATGATTCCATAAGTTCAAATTATGGGGGAAGGGAAAGTATAGACTGTATTAGGAAGTTTTTTTTTAGCCAGCAAGTTGTTATATTTACCTGAAAAAGTTGCCTCCATGTATGATAGCAATAGGCTAATAGTTAAGTGTTATCACTTTTCTCTCTCTCCTCACTGTTATGTAGTAGTCAATCTTTCATAAAAAGAAAAGATAAAAAGGATTTTTGCTCAAGAATATTGTCATT
This sequence comes from Mastigoproctus giganteus, assembly GCF_048544385.1. Taxonomy (NCBI): domain Eukaryota; kingdom Metazoa; phylum Arthropoda; class Arachnida; order Uropygi; family Thelyphonidae; genus Mastigoproctus; species Mastigoproctus giganteus. The sequence goes on from NC_143575.1 coordinate 210,866,483, forward strand.
AAAACCATCCATGGACACTGATCTTTCTTTTTATCGGTCATTTCAACAGAGATGATATATATTAATAAAAAATGCTTAAAAATCACTAAAGATGCATAGAAGTTTAGCACTGGAAGTTCATCGGAAGGCAAACTGACTTGATAGTTTAAGTTTCATTGTGTCTAGAGGCAGAACTTTATCAGCATCATGTACAGTGGTGTGAGACATGGGTTGATCTTTGCTTTTGATATAAGCAAAAGCAAATATCTGATGAAAATCATATATACTTATAAAAATATAAGTATGTAGCATAGAAGGATGCCTTCTACGCTACATACGTAGTTTAGGTTTATGGGTTAACTGTGGTGTATTTACACCGATATATATATATGATGTGTATAACAAGTGTCCTCTGACTTAATTTATAGACCACTTGTATTTATTATTTATATGCAGCATGCAGCTTTGTTTAAATTTTTGAGGAATAGAAGTATGCATGTTGTATTTTACATTTATTTTTTTAAACAGGCGATCCTTATGTTCTGCTGGTTTTGTGGTTTTAATCAAGTTCCCTTACAATTCCATCGTGCATTGCAAAATTGGTCATCCATTTTGAAAGTTTGGTTACAAAATTTGTAAACTAGGGAATCTGATGGAGTGTAAGGCATAACTACAGAAAGCTCCAAGCCTAGTTCTGTTTAACATAAGAATTGAAAATAATTTATTGAGCAACTGTATTCAGGATTGCCATGACTTTCTTTGCATATCATTATGCCTATTAAAGAACTGGCCTTGGGTGGCATATTTCCTTTTAATGTTTATTGTTGACCTTGGATACACCATATTTGTAAAATTCCAGTAAATATTTGTAAATTATATATATATATATATATATCTCTTTATTTCACATAGCCACTGTAAACGGTAAATTTTAATTTTTAAAAATTTTTAGTGTGACTTCTGAAAACACAATGTCCAGTATAACCTTCCATATTGGTTTCATGGGCGCCTCCGTAGCCAGGTGGGAAGGAGCAGTAGTGTGTAGCACGCGCTTCTTGATTAGACCGGGGTTCGAGCCCGTCACCACCAAATACGGAGGATGCGGAAAGGTCAGGGAATGACCACCGCATATCCCAGAGCAATATGGCCTTAGTTGCTAATGCTCCTAAAAACCAAATAACAAACAAACTATTGGTTTGATTATACTTGATGTACACATAGGCTATTTGAGTAATCTTTGATTTCTGAGCACAAATCATAAGCATTTATCAATTTCTTATTTCCCTTTGTGCTTCATATTCTTTTTTGATTAGATGCTCAAGAAGTATTCATGCTTCAGCCTTTTACTGGTAGGGATTTTGGCATCAGAAGTCTTGCAGATAGAATAAGTGACTTGAAAAACTTACATTTTTTGTATCCTGAAATTGGAAAGGATCAGGCATTTGGAAAATATTACACTCCATTTACAGGTAAATTTCTGACTTTATAAATTAATAATGTGTAAACCTGTACATTAATTTAATAATGTACAAGTTAATAATACTTGTTAATTATTAAGCTAGAAATAATTTGTATTGGTTAATTAATAAGAGGGATACAAGTTGCATATCGCTACTTATTTATAGAGTACAATCCTTATTAAAATGGCTATTAGAATGAAATTTCATTTTAATATTTCAGAAAATCATTATGCATTCAGATAAATTCTGCAGCTTGATTCCAGTATACGAGTAGTAATTTCTGCTTTCATTCCTATCATCTTTAAAATTAAAAATAAATAAATAAAATGACAAAATATGCATTAAAAAGTAAAGATATTTGTTTAGGGATTTTCTGAAAGCACATTTTATTTATAAGAAATATGCAGTAGTAAGACTACCATACCAACCAGTTTTCTACCATGGGGAAAGATCAGTCAGGAAGGAGCCAGATAGTTGGTTTTGATTGGTTGTTAAAGAGCACAGGAGGTTCATTTGTGATTGGAGGTACAAAATTTGTAGTTTTGCTACTGGCAATAATTCATAACGAAATAGTGCTGCAGATATATAACTTATTGTTAATATCCAGTTTTTGTGTTTTTAATGTTTAACTTAATTTTCAGTGAATTAATATGACAATTCATAAAAAGAATTTTTGCATAATTTTTGAGAAAAAAACAGGATTGCTTTGATAACACAACTGATCACCCTAAATGGACAACTGATGAGGGAAATAAATTTTTACATCACTATTTACATGTGAACATTCATTTATGCTGGATAGTATTATCGGCACAGATCACTGGAACTCAGAACACAGATATCAGGAACTCAACATAGAGTTTATTATTTGGTGGCATCGGGGGTCTTCCTCAACTCTGCGTAATAACTCTGTGATCCATACAGTTCTCTGTAAAGGCCAGAATATGTATATAAAGTGTAGTGCAGGCAACATGAGCCCCCTGGTGGGATCCCACGTTGTTTGCAACTAACCCCGAGGAGGTAGGCCAGGCACTGCAGTAGAGGGGAAAGAACTCTGGCTAGGCAGCCCCCAGAGTCACCTGAGATTTCTAAGGGTGCCCAGGGGGGAGAAAAGTGTGTGTACCCTATATGCATGAAAGATTACCATTAGCATTAGTAGAGGCATATGATGCAAGAAAGCAAGCTTATTCAGCATCAGCCAAAAAAAAAAAACAACCACTACTCCCATTTCACCCCTCCGTTCGTTCGAAATACCTGTCCAGCTGAGCCTTAAATTTGTTTAGGCTATCAACTTCAACAACAAGCGATGGGAGTCTATTCCACAAACCAACTGCCCGCTGGCTAAAGGCAAATTTCCGCACATCTATCCGACATCCGTCCTTCCTCAATTTGAATTTATGCCCTCTCAGGTGATTATTCTGAGCAAGAGGAAGAATCCCATCGGCATTGAGCATGCTCAAGCCATTCAAAGCCTTATACACCTCTATCAGATCACCTCGCCGATGCCTAGTCTCCAGGCTCTGTAATTTGCAAAACTTAAGCCTTTCTTCGTAAGAGCAACCCTTTGTTCCATTCACTAATCTTGTTGCCCTTCTCTGTACTCATCCCTGCAGCTCTACATCCTTCTTGAAATGAGGCCTCCAGACCTGTATACAGTACTCAAGGTGTGGCCTGACCAATGCCTTATACAAGGGAATAATCACATCCCTGTCCCTGCTAGAAAAATTCCTGTATATCATTGACAAGACACCATGAGCTACTCTTGCAGCTCGTCTGCACTGCTCAGAGAACTTCATATCTGCCTGCACAATTACCCCCAGGTCCTTTTCATTCTCTACCACTGTCAGCGTAGTACCACAGAGTTGATACGTTGATCTGGGGTTACTGATTCCCATATGTAGTACTTTACATTTCTCAATGTTAAACTTCATTTGCCACCTCTCAGCCCATCTGCTCAACCTTTCCAGATCCTGTTGCAGCAGCATAGTATCAGTAGTGTCCTTAACAACCCTGCCAACCTTGGTATCGTCTGCAAACTTGGACATTAAACCTGATACACCATCATCAATATCATTTATAAATACAGAAAACAACAATGGACCCAACACTGAACCCTGAGGAACTCCACTAATAACATTAGTCCACGTTGAGCAGTGTCCATTGATTACCACTCTCTGTCTTCTGCCACTCAACCATCCCTTTATCCATAGCAGCAATTTGCCTCCAATGCCACGCTTCTCCAATTTGTGCAGCAGTCTTCCATGCGCAACAGTATCAAAAGCCTTTCTAAGATCCAAATATATAATATCAAAGTTATTCCCTGCATCCAGTTCTTTTGTGACTACATCATAGTATCCAATCAAATTGGTCAGACAAGACCTGCCCTTAACAAAACCATGCTGTGTCTGAGCTATAACTGAATTCTTGTCCAGATGATCCTGCAGTGCTTCTTTAACCAGTGCCTCCATTAATTTTCCTGGTACCGAAGTTAAACTAACAGGTCTATAATTACTTGTGTCAGCCTTTGATCTTCCTTTGTGAATTGGGGTTACATTTGCACATCTCCAGTCCATGGGTACCTCCCCTGAGTCCAAAGAAGCTCTCATAATTATGGCTAGGGGTTTGCTTACTTCCTTTGCTGCCTCCTTTAATAGAACTGGATAGATCCCATCCACCCCGGGTGCCTTTTTTATGTTTATCCTCAACAATTTCTCCTCCACTTTCCTCTCAGTTATTAGAAAATAATCTAGCTCACTGCCAATGTTTACTTCACCTAGGACATTCCCCTTCCTGAATAACTCCTCATGTGTGAATGTAGATGCAAAATACTCGTTTAGATTGTTAGCCACCTGAGCTGGATCCTCAACTGTTAACCATCAACATCCAGTGGACCAATCTGATTCATCCGTTTCCTTCTTGAGTTTAAATAGGTAAAGAACTCTTTTCTGTTTTTCTTTGCGTCCTTTCCAAGGATTTCTCATAATCTGCCTTTGCCTGCCTAATCTCCTTTGTGACTTGGTTACAGACCAACTTATATCTATCATAGGCTTCCATGTCACCCATTAATTTGTATGTATCCCATGCATTTTTCTTCTCTGCCATATGTCTCATTAGTTCATCTGACAACCATTTAGGCCTGAACCTTGAACAATACAAAGGGTACTAGGAAAGTTTTGCAATATGACGCAACAATGAATCACAGGAAGCTGCTTGTTGCTGCATGTTGAGACATGTTCATACGTGCATAGTAGCCGCCGCGCCAAGTTGATGGGCTCAGTTATTCATTAGTAGTGAGAGTGTAAAGTGCTTGCGATGGCATCGTGGTCACGAAATGAGATAAGGACAGTTTTGCGGTATAATTTCGTGCGTGGTTTAACCATAGGCCAGTGCTTAGAAGAAATGACTCTTGCACTAGATGATGATTGTCCACATCGTACAACGATATTCAGGTGGTATAGAGAATTCTAAAGGGGAAATTTCACTCTGGAGGATTCTGAGAGGCCGGGAAGGCCACGAACGTCAGTTACGGAGGAAAATGTTACTGCTGTGAGGAAAATGCTTGACGAAAACAGGCGAGTGACCTACCAACAGATAGAGGATACTTTGGGCCTAAATGCACCAGCAATTCGTTCGATTCTGCAAGATCATTTGCACGTGAAGAAACTTTGTTCTCTCTGGGTGCCGCATCAACTGACTGAAGAGCAGATGACACGACGTGTGACTTGGTGCCGGGAGATGTTAAAAAAGTTTGATAAGGGACAATCTCGGTATGTGAACAACATCGTGACAGGTGACGAGACTTGGCTGTACTATTACGATCTGCCGACCAAGGCTCAAAACAAAGTTTGGGTCTTTGATGATGACGACACACCCGTAATTGTCAGAAAATCCCGATCTGTAAAGAAGAAAATGATAGCTGTATTTTTCAAATCGAGTGGAATTGTGGAACGTGTCGTTTTGGACACGCAGAAGACAGTCACAGCTAAGTGGTATACTGAACAATGCCTGCCTAAAGTCATTGGATCTATAAAGAACCTGCGGCCAAAGTCAAGAATGGACACCTGGTACCTCCATCACAAAAATGCTGCAGCTCACCGCGCCAAAGCCTGCACCGAATATTTGACCACGACAGGACTGAAACTTCTCGAGCACCCTCCCTACAGTTCAGACCTTGCTCCCTGCGACTTTGCACTGTTCCCGCATGTGAAAATGAAGCTAAAAGGGAGGCGGTTTTCCAGTGATGAGGACCTTCTACGGGCTTGGGACAACGAGTGTGCTTTACTCCCTAGTGAAACTTGGCAGAACTGGTTTAAAGATTGGTTTCGGAGGATGGAGAGGTGTATTGAATGTAGAGGAAATTACTTTGAATAAATTAAATAAACAAAGCTGTATTGCAAAACTTTCCTAGTACCCTTTGTATTTCTTGGTTGGTATGTAAAGCCTGGTAGCTTCCAAGATTAGTTCCTTGAATGCTTCCCATTTTGAATTTGCTGTTGGTAACATCATCAGTTGGTCCCACTGTATAGAATTTAAATACTGTCTCATACCATCATAGTCGCCTTTACGAAAGCAAAAACCCTTCCCTTTACCTCTGATGGTAGTTAGCTCCTTGAGTAAATCCCACTTCAGCACACTGTGATCACTGCCACCTAGTGGTTCCTTTATCTGCAGATTCCTAATGCATGAAGAATCACTACTGATAATCCGATCAAGAATATTACTTCCTCTAGTTGCCTCCCGAACATGCTGGTGTAGAAAACAATCATCCAATAAATCCGCAAAAGCCTTGCTAGTGTGTGAGTGACCAACCCACAAATTCCAGTTTATGAGAAAACATCCTTAGGAAATGTACACTTGAGGTTGTATTTTCAATGCTTTTCACAATTCGATAGTAGACAATGAAAGAAAATCAAAACCATTTAAATGTTTAAAATTAAACAGCTGGTTATGAATGATGTGACTTTTATGCTCACGCCTGCTACTTACTCTACCGAATCGACATTAGTGACTGAGTTAGCGTCATCTAGGAAGCGATGTCATTTGCGCAATTTTCGCTTTGCATTTTTGTTACCAGTCGGTTTTACTTCGGTCCAAAAAATTTAGTAGGTGCTGCCGAAGATATTTTTACATAAAAATAAAAAAAAGAGAGAAAAGTAAAGTGGTAATGCGAGAAATAGTTTGAAACTGGGGGTAAAGGTAGGTATGTTGAATGGAGGATTAAGAGAGAAGGCATCTTCCAGATGAGTGAGGTAGGAAGGGGTAAAAAGTTAGGATTGAGGCTCTAGGTTAGGATTGCATGGCTAGGGTATGCACAAACATGACCACCATAATGGCATGGGTCATCTGAAGGTAATGGCTCCACCTGTACCATAAGGTGGAATTGTACCCTGGGCGGGTGGAAGATTATATAATCAAGTCCATGTAGATTGTCGGGTTTCGGTATTTTGTCTTCAGACTAGAATGGAATTGGCCTGGATTCTCAGGTTCCTGCGTTTAGTGAACACTTCCTTTGCACACTGTTAGAGCGAAATGTAACTGGCCTGGAAAACAAGAAAAAAAATGGTGTTGTCCAGATGGAAGCCATCTCGTGGATGTAATAAGATGCACTCTGAAGTCTTCATAGTTTGGACAGTGGTACAAGATATGTGAACAGCTTTCTGGGAGCTCACAGGAGCAGATCAGTGAGGATTTTCGGTGTTGCCAAGTTCAAGTTTGGCGTTTAGGAAGCCACGGCCAGTGAGAATGAAGTTAAAGAGGTCAGGAGAAATTGGGGGGGGGGGGAGATAGGGCTGGCGAAGGTTATTTGGGGAATGGATTTCTTTTTCACAAGACCCTCAGGAGTGGAGTCCCAACTTTATTGGCTAGATCTGATAAAGCTGATTTGAGATGTTCCTTTTTTCTTAAGGCAATAGCATATCCTGCTTCTGATGACATCCAAATCAAGGGGAGGGAAACCCACCAAGACCTTGTGGGTGGGAGTACTAACAATGCAGTATGCTATGGAGATGGTGAGGGGCATGGTATGTTGTATTGATTATAACTTCTTTGAATTCCTGTCAAGCGTTATCCTGAGCAGTCACCAGCCTCATAAATAATTGGCAGGAAAACTGCTTTGTAATGCAGGTTGAGGGGACGTGCATGGAGGCCCCAGTCCTTGCACATGATTGTACTAAGGCAGTATACTTTCTAATCTTTGTTCCAAGATATTGGAGGTGCTGTCAGTTATAATTCGAAGATAATTTAACTCGGTGACCGAGTGGATGGTGGTACCACCAATCGTAATGCTGGGGAGATGCTTGACGTTAAGTTTCCCCTTTAACAAAGTGGTCTTGGTTTACTCTGCTGCAGTGGAGAGTTTGCATTTCTCAATTCAGCTGGATAGGAGAACAACAGCAGTGTTGTCCTCTCCAGTAAATAGCAGTGAGCCAACATATGCTCAAAAGTCGGAAGGTAGTGTTCCATTGTGATATAAGTGAAAATGTGGGTTCCACCAAAGGAATCATTCCTTCCCCATTGCTTACTATTTACTGAGTTCCTAAAAATCTTTTCCAATAAATGTGTTAAGGCTGTCCAAGAGAAGAATGTTGCATATCGTAATTGGCTTGTTTCTAATTCTTCAGTTTCATTTTCTGCTTACACCAAAGCTCGCAACAGTTGCAAAGCAGTTATTAACCAGTCCAAACTAGAGTTTGAACAGGCTAAGAGTAGAAAACTTGCTTCTTGCCCTAATTCTGGTCTCTTGCCAAAGCTATTGGCCGCAACTTTTGCCCATCTCTGCTCCCACCTCTGTCCAAACCAGATGGTTCTGTTGTCACTTCAGCCAGGGATAAAGCTGACCTGCTAGCATCCCATTTTTCTTCCAGCTCATGTATTAATGACCTTGGTAAAACACCTCCCACCATTCCCAACATGCTCCATTCAGTGCCTCCTGTGGTCTTCCGTCAAAAGGATATCAGAAGGATTTTGATGAATCTTGATGCTAAGAAAGCTCCAGGTCCTGATGGTATTTCTCCACTTGTTCTCAAAACATGTGCTCCTGAACTTACTCCTATTCTTTGCCGCCTTTTTTTACTTTCTTATTCCAAAGGTGTTTTTCCTTCTGCTTGGAAATTTGCTCATATCCAGCCAGTTCCTGAAAAGGGTGACAAATCCCTCCCATCCAATTATCATCCCATTGTAATTACTTCTACTCTTTCTAAAGTAATGGAGAAATCAATTAACCGCCAACTCTTAAACTACCTAGAAACCTTCCGTCTGATCAACGATCACCAGCATGGATTCCGTCAGTGTCGATCCACTGGAGATATTCTGGCTTATGTTACCCATTTATGGACTAATTCAATGGAAAGGTTCGGTGAAACACAAGTAGTTGCTCTTGACATCTCAAAGGCTTTTGATTGTGTTTGGCATAAAGGTCTTCTAAACAAGCTTCCATCTTATGGTTTGCCAACTGTTTTTAGTAATTGGTTATCCAGTTTTCTCTCTGATCGCTCACTGAGGGTGATGGTAGATGGCTCTCTGTCTTCTAACTTCTCCACTAATGCCGGTGTCCCCCCAAGGTTCAGCTCTTTCCCCCACTATTTTCGTCTTGTATATTAGTGACCTTCTTACATTGAATACAAATCCTATCCATAGTTTTGTCGATGATAGCACATTTTATTCCACTTTCCATTTGAGAAACCTTGCCCTGCTCAATCAGCTTCAACTTCTCGTTTATCCACTTCTAATTCCTTAAATGCTGATCTTCAGGTAATTCTCCAGTGGGGCAAAGTCAACTTAGTTGATTTCAATCTTTCGAAAACTCAATCTTGTCTTATATCTCGCAAAAATAATTCTTGTGCTCCTATGCTTATCTTTGGTGACACTCCGATTTCTAAGCAAAATGATATATCTCTTTTGGGGATCTCTCTTGGCACAAGCACATTACAAATAGTGCTTCCTCTGCATCCAAAAAACTTGGTTTTCTCTTTCGCTCTCGGCGTTACTTTTCTTTCAAACAGCTGTTCGCTCTTTACAAATCGCAAATCTGCCCTGCCATTGAATACTGTTCCCATATCTCGGGTGGTGCCCCCAAAACATCTCTAAGGCTTGATTCCATTCAGAGGAGGGCAGTGATATTAATTAATGACTCCTCTCTAACAGTCTCTCTCCACTCTCTGTCTCATAGATGTACTCTTTCTGCTGCATGCCTTTTCTATAGATACTTCCATGGGCACTGTTCTTCTGAATTGGCTTATATATTTCCAGCTCTCTCTTTCAAAACAGTCCAAACACGTGCTGCCATCAGCCAACAACTATTTACTGTCAAACTTCAAACTCACAGGACCGACTTTTCATCTTTCTTGTTTATTCATTCAACTACTGTTTTCTGGGACAACCTTCCTTCATATGTATTTCCTGAAAAATGACAGTCTACAGAAGTTCAAGTCTAATGTCAAAAAATATCTTCTTTTGTCTTCTCGACCTCCAACTCAAGCACAGTACTAAGTACTATAGGTTCTAGTAACTCTCGTATTTTCATAAAAAAAAAAAAAGAAAAGCCTAATGGCTAAAAAAGATGGAAATCTCATCCCAACTAGATCCATCATTTTAACTAACTGTGCCTCAGATTTGCTGTCCTCAGTAAAAGCTGTCTATTTAAACTTCCAATTTAAGCCTTATACAGTAAACCCCCGCTATTCGCGGGAGTTACGTTCCTGAGAAATGCCGCGAATACTGAGTTATGGCTCCCATAGTAATAAAGGGGTTCCGTTCCAAAGTATGAAATATAGAAGAAAAACTAGTCTAAAATTTTATCTAGGTATGTATTGTATGTATCTTCATAATATGACTATGTACATGGACAGTACATAGTCATGAAATGCAAGCATATGGCATCGAAATGAAAATAAGAAACAATTTAATATTAAATGTAATATTTATTAGAAATTTCAAAGAAATCTTTCAAACCACACCTTTGCTAGCTAAAATTTATCCCGCCAGTGTTATCACCAGTTTTGCTAAAGTGTTAATAAAGGAGTTTTCCTTTTCACGAATGATGAGTGAACTTAACGAAATTTTATTTTAAGTTCGGTCTTCTATCCACAGATATAAAGCTTTTTCCATTTTTTCTAATTTAACATCACGAGTTACAGAGCAAATTTTTGAAACAATTAGCGCGTTTTCACGGACACTACGGCAGATTTTTTCTTCCGATTTTTTGATTGATCGTACCGTTGACTCATTCATTTTATAATGTTTTGCCACTGAGGAGACACTTTCACTATTAGAAATATTGTCTAATAACTCAATTTTATTCGCTGATCTCGTCACCTTCTTTGATCTTTTCACATTTCGATTGTTATTCGTAGCCATATTTTTGTACGGGTTAGAAAGAACTTGTCCACAATAAAGTCACTTTCTTCCGTTAACACACTCGAATAAGTCTGTTTTACACTGCAAAACGGTAGATTTATCACTTTTGTAAGCATATCACTTTATAAATTGATAAATTTATTCAATTTATAAGCATTTAAATTAAAAGCAGCAAACGACGAAACCTTCCATGCAAGCGCATAACACATACTGAACAAGGATTAGTGAGAAACATCCACTCTCGCGATTTTTTCACCCCTCTCCCCCCACTCACTGAGCGCTGTTTTGACCGGGAATGATAATTTTAGCCACGCCCATGTTTTTTTTTTTTTATTGGCAGAAAATGTTCACGGCGCATTAAAATTCACATTTTTTTAGGTTTCATTTTATATTAAATCATCGACCGCAAATAGCAGGGGTGGCCGGTAGTACAAGTTGATGGTAAATTGTACTCTCTAAAGTAACTTAAATTTAGTAAAAAATCTAGATTATTACCCAGTATGATAGATATCATCTTATAGTGGATGCCAAATGCTTTCCAATCATATGGGTCATGGAGGCACTGGACTTATAGCAGATAAGTAACTTTTAATTTTAAATTGTGTTTGAACAATTTTGTTAAAGCCGAAGCAAACTACTGCCATTGTCTTGACCGGCTGAAGGTCACTTGTGTGAAGGTAGCTTTTTGGTCGCTATATTGCCTTCGGCAGTAGTTGCCCGCCCGCGACCGCCTGTAGTTAACCCAATAGACAAACGTTATTGTTTTTCCTACAACTCTACTGCAGAACAGTAAACTGACTACCCTTCCCCTATTAATGCTTGATTTGTCATCTGCTGCTTATAGCTCTGCATAATGGCTGGAAAAGTAAATGCACATCATAGAGCTTCACTGCGTTCCTGCAGGCAACCGCACCAGTCCTTGGGGGAAGAAAACTCGGAGGGGGTTCCCTCCTTGATCGCAATGACTAAAAACAAAATTCGGACCGCGAAACAACAGGCTTCCGCGGCAAATGAACACGGCATACCTGCCGCGGACAACTCTCCCGGCGGCGACGATGCTGATTGTAATGGGGTGAACAGCGATTGTGATCCCGCAGCATCCACGAAGAGACTTTCCTACCCTCAAGAAAAAGGTTCTCAAAAGACCAGACGCATCTGGTTCACTCCCCCCCCCCCCTAAACAATGGGAGGATGAAGAGGAATGGGATGAAATGCCGAATTTATTCAGCAAAGATTTTCCCAACCTGAAAATTATACACAAACTGAGGTGCAAAATGGAATACTGTCTCAGTAGCAAAAACAGCAACATCACCAGGGCCGTATCATTACAAATTTCGCGCTGCTGGGGCTCTTTAGAGAAGAAGTTATATGAGGTCATTATAGAAAATGAACAGCTGAAGGCCACCAATGCCCAACTCCAACAAACTAATAAAACTCTATCTAAAGTAACTATAAATCCAACTATAGCAGCTCTGAATACTGGGCTACCTTCCAACCAAGCTTTTGATGAAGATACTCAGCACCAGTTGTCTTATGCTGCCACGCTCCAACTACCTCAGATCCCCACCACACAGAACAATCATATGCTGATTATAAAAGCTAGAGAAGGGTGCGACATCCCAGATAGCGATGGAGTAAAGGACACGGTCCTAAAGAAGATAAAACCAAAATTAGACAATCCCCAAATCAAAAACATTCGCAAAATTCACGACAAAGGGATAATATTGGAAGCAGCCACTAAGTCAGATCTAGAACAGATCAAGTCTTGCGGCACAGCTGAAGATCTAACTCTTACCTTTGAAACCCCTAAACTCAATGGACCAAGTTTAATTGTGTTTGATGTAGATGGCTCAATCCAGAAAGTTGACCTACTGGAGGAAGTATATAACAGAAATCTCTTTGAATCCATGAGCAAAGAAGAAGCCATTAAGGGGATGAAAATTCAATTTTCCACCAATGCACGGACTCGCGGTCGACTTAATTGGGTTATAGAAGTGTTCCCCAAGATAAGGAGATTCCTACACAGCCAGGATAGAATTTTTCTGGGCTGGTCATCCCACAGATTCAGAGATTTTGTACCAGTCCTGAAATGCTACAAATGTCTTGGTTATGGGCACACCTCTGCTAAGTGTCTTAAAAAACAACCAATATGTGGGCATTGTGCTGAGGCAGGGCATCTCTACAAGGACTGTCCCAACAAAGCCTCACCTCCTAAATGCTCAAATTGCAAAACAATTAACAAACCCTACGCTCACTCTGTGCGGGATGGGGCGTGCCTTGTATATAGAAGAGCAGCAGATATAGTACGCAATAAGACTAACTATGGAAAATAGGATGCTCAACCTCCCCCTCTCCCAGACTTCGTATAGCTCAAATCAATGGCCAAAAATCCATCTCAGTGGCAACACAGCTTCATCCCCTAATGGACGAGTTGAATCTAGACATTCTTCTCCTTCAGGAACCATACTGCATCCGTGGAAGGGTCTCTGGTTACCCCCTGGCTTTCAGGAAAATCCAGACGACAAACCAATTATGCCTCGCTGCTACCGTCGTCCGCAATCCAGACTTAGTAGTAACACAGATAGAATCACTCTGCACTCCCCACCTAGCGGGAGCTACAATAGAAGGCAGCTTTGGCCGTATTGCGGTCCTAACAGCATACTTCCAATTTGGAACAGATATCCCCTCCTGCACATAGCTTGACTAGAACAAGCTCTTGACCTCCTGGAGAACACTGATGTCATCATAGCCGCAGATTCGAATGCCCGGTCAACACAATGGTTCAACACATCTACCGATGCAAGAGGAGATATGTTAGATGAATTCATTGCCTCACGCAGCCTTGAAATCATCAACAGACCAGGACAACCAACCACCTACTCTTCGGGAACTGGAGAGTCTAACCTGGACATCACACTAACTACTTCTTCTCTTCGCAATAGACTCCTCCATTGGCAGGTGCATGACACAGCCACTACTAGTGACCATCGCCTCATCACTTACAGTGTCACCGATTCTGCCCTCCCTCGTCAAGTTCCTATCCAGGATAGTGTAAGATTCTCTACTAAAACAGCGAACTGGGACCAGTTTGACAATGTAATTCAAGATGCTCTTCATGACCCAGCTAGCAACTTCTACCAATCAATGAACAGTGTGCAGAAAACAGACTTTGTGCAGAGTCTGCTCCTCAAAGCTTCAGAGGCTTCCATGAAAAAATGTTCCAGGAAACCAAGATCTGTTCCATGGTGGTCGCAGGAACTCACTAACCTGCGCAATTCTCTGAAGCGCGCTCGGAAAGAATACCAATGCAAGAGAAGGACTGAACCTGCTCACATTGCAGTCCGATTCAAAGCAGTCCGCCGTGAATATACTAACAAAATTTACCATGCCAAGCAAAGCTTCTGGCGTTCCCTTGTCGAGACTGAGGGGAACCGGAATCCGTGGGGTTTGGTCCACAAACTCGTGAGGAATAAGCTGGGATCCACGGATGTCATACACTCTGTCCGCTCTGATGACTCGTCTGAGACTACACACTGGGAAGATACAATCAACCGGATTCTGGATGAACTAATATGTCAGGACAACACCAACTCTGACACTGACATCCACAGGAAGATAGCAGTACAAAATTCCAGCTTCCAGCCAGACAATATGGAGGAACCATTCACAGAGGAAGAAGTCGATGCAGCAATTAAAAAAATCAAAAAAGGTAAAGGCTCCTGGTCTGGATTTTATTGAAGGCGAGACTGTGCAACGTCTCTGGGCCATAGCTCCAATGATACTTCTTCAGCTTTTCAACACCTGTCTGAAAGAGGGTAACTTTCCATCACGTTGGAAGCATGCTAACCTGAGGCTCTTACCTAAGAATCCCACAGGTACCTCCAAGGCATATCACCTGATTGCGCTGCTTCCCATTCTCGGCAAGGTTTTTGAGAGACTGCTGCTCTCCCGCTTCCAGCCCCGATATGAAGCCAGTGGTTTGGCATCCTCGCTTCAATTTGGATTCAAACAAGGGTGCTCCACAATTGATGCTCTATCTAAAACCCTCAAAGTTGCAGAACAGTCTGATGCAACTTATGTACTGGCAATCTTCATTGACTTCAAAGGAGCTTTTGACACAGTGTGGTGGCTGGGCGTTCTTCAGAGGGCCAGAGTCTCTAACTGCACTTGGAATTTCTACCACTGCCTCAAAAGCTACTTCTCTAACCGCAAGGTCAGCATCAAAACAAAATATCACTGCATCACCCGACATCTAACCCAAGGCTGTCCCCAGGGCTCCATCCTGGGGCCAGCTGTCTGGAATATGTTACTCGACGACTGGCTCCTGAGGGACTACCCACACACTACTCAGCTTTCTTATGCCGACGACATGGTTATTATCATTGAGGGCCACACCTGCGCCTCCATAGAAACCCAGGCTACGGTTGTTCTCGCTGCTCTGTCCGTATGGGCCACGGAAAATAAACTCTCAGTCTTCACTGAGAAGAGCAAAACCCTCCTACTAAAAGGTAAACTGGACTTCTCCAGACCTCCTACCATACGTTTTAATGGCCGCCCACTGAAAAACTACCGATCGGTGAAGTACCTAGGAGTAATTTTGGACGACAGGAGAACTTTCATTCCTCATATCCAAGCTATCAAAGAAAAGATAAAAAATTACATCACTATGTTAGCACGCTTTACCCGCAAGGACTGGGGTCTTAAGCAGTATTTATACCAATTGTCACATATGGAGCTGCAGTATGGTACCACCGAATGACTTTAGTGCATGCTCAACGTAAAATTCAGCAAATTCAACGACTTATGCTACTACAAATGACCCACGCATGTAGAACGACATCAACTGCCGCTCTACAGCTACTAACAGGCCGCCTCCCTTTGGACCTCCACGTCGCTTTTATCGGACTTTCTCATGCCATCAAGAAGAATAAGGAAGCTGAATTCCTCACTATTCAAACCCGTACCGATACCGACATCAAACAGGAACATAAACGTGTGTGGCTACAATTCATAAACTTATGGCAAACCCGCTGGAATAACTCCACAACTGGTGCAACTACTAAACTTTTCCTTCCTGTGGTAACCTACATCAACAAGCAACGTTCCACTTGGTTCTTCCCTAACGTCTATGCTTCCTTCCTATTAACTGGCCACGGGTCCTTCAAGAGACGCCTTCTAGAGTTCGGCCTAGTCGAGGATGCCCTCTGTACCTGCGGAGAACCTGAAGACTGGGATCACGTGATGCACTCATGCAACGTATACTTAGATCTAAGAAACCACCTACTCCTAGACCTCCACACTACATCACTTCGGCCAGAAATCAAGTTATTGGAATCTAATCATGCCTTCCGTGCACTGACCAGTTATGCCAACGAGGTCTTTCGTCGTCGCTGGCATCACCTGCAACTCCCGAACACTACTCCTGGATAACCTCCTCTAGACAGCAACTGATACCCAGCACCGGAAACTTCCAGACATGAAACTGCAAATGGCGGACAGCCCTGTCGACGCCGCTCCGTGATTCTCCATTGTGACGATCCTGGACTCTTTAATTTGAACTTTACCTATTCTCTTCTTCCTACCCACAGTCTTTCTCCAGGACTCCCACAACTGCACCTAGCACTCTTCCTGCTCCGTTTCGCCTGGGAGAATGCCTGCGCTCTGTCATCCTCGCTATCTTATCTGTCTTCCACTTTCCTGTCTCTTCTCTGCTCTTTCCTTGGCCCTCCCCACTCTCGCTCCTGCAAGAGTGTGGACGGCCCGTCAGATGTCCTTTACTCCCTGGTCCGGCTCCTCATGCCAGTGGACGGATGCTGGGAGGCTCCTTCCTGGTGATCGCGCCTCCCAGTAACGAAGAGGCCAGTCAAACAACACACTACTCACACATAACCCACACTGACTGGCTTTGCTATGTTAACAGGGTATTTAACGCGGATTTGTAGGAAACCACGGGAACTGCATAACAAAAAACACTGTCCACTATGTATTCCTAATTGTTGGGATATCAGAGACGTGGTGTCACACAGAAATAAGGAATGCAGAACTGGAATTTGGGGAGTACAACGTCTACAGAAAGGATAGACAGGATAGGGAGGGGGGAGGGGGTAATGCTATTAGTTAAGAAACACACAAAATCCAAGGAAGTGAAGCCAGTCGACATCGCTGGACAGTGCAGTTTCGAATCAGTTTGGTGTGACATAAGCACTGGGAGATCAAAATTGAGAGTAGGAGTGTGCCATAGGCCTAATGAATCTGATAAGTATAATAAGAAACTGTACAGGGAAATAGAGTGGGCCAGTAAATCTGAGAGTCTTATAATGGGGGATTATAATTTCCCAGATATTGACTGGAATTTGTGGGTTGGTCACTCACACACTAGCAATGTTTTTGTGGATTTATTGGATGATTGTTTTCTACATCAGCATGTTCGGAAGGCAACTAGAGAGAGTAATACTCTAGATCTGATTATCAGTAGTGATTCTTCATGCATTAAGAATCTGCAGATAAAGGAACCACTGGGTGGCAGTGATCACAGTGTGTTGAAGTGGGATTTACTCAAAGAGGTAACTACCATCAGGGGTAAAGAGAAGGGTTTTTGCTTTCGTAAAGGCAACTACGGTGGTCAGAGACAGTATTTAAATTCTATATACGGTGACATCAACTGATGATGTTACCAACAGCAAATTCAAAACGGGAAGCATTCAAAGAATTAATCTTGGAAGCTACTAGGCTTTACATACAAACTAAGAAATATTGTTCAAGGTAAATGGATGTCAGATGAACTAATGAGACATATGGCAGAGAAGAAAAATGCATGGGATACATATAAATTAATGGGTGACATGGAAGCTTATGATAGATATAAGTTGATCTGTAACCAAGATACAAAGGAGGTTAGGCAGGCAAAGGCAGATTACGAGAAATCTTTGGCAAAGGATGCAAAGAAAAACAGCAGAGTTCTTTGCTTATGTAAACTCTAGAAGGAAGGGGATGAATCTGATTGGTCCACTTGATATCAGTGGGTCAACTATTGATGATCCTGCTCAGGTAGCTAACAAACTAAATGAATATTTTCCATCAACATTCACACATGAAGAGTTATTCAGCGAGGGGAATGCCAGAAGTGTATTAAAATCTGGCAGTAAGCTAGATAATCTTGTAGTAACTGAGATTAAAGTGGAGGAGAAGTTGTTGAAGATAAACACAAGAAAGGCACCTGGGGTGGATGGGATCTATCCAGTTATATTAAAGGAGGCAGCAAAGGAAGTAAGCAAACTCTTAGCTATAATTACGAGAGCTTCCTCGGACTCAGGGGAGGTACCCATAGACTGGATATGTGCAAATGTGACCCCAATTCACAAAGTAGGATCAAAGGCTAATACAAGTAATTATAGACCTGTGAGTTTAACTTCTGTTCCAGGAAAATTAATGGAGGCACTGGTTAAAGAAGCACTGCAGGACCATCTAGACAAGACTTCAGTTATAGCTTGGACACAGAATGGTTTTGTTAAGGGGAAGTCTTGCCTGACCAATTTGATTGGATACTATGATGCAGGCCGACCGGGCTAGCCGGGTGGGTAAAGTGCCTGCCTGGCAACCCAAAGGTCGCGGGTTCGAATCCCACCTTGGGCTTGGATCAAAGTACTGCAAAAACCTTGGGAGGCGCATTATGGCCACAGAAGCCGATGCGCCAACAACTACCAAAAAAAAAAAAAAAAAAAAAACTATGGTGCAGTCACAAAGGAACTGGATGCAGGGAATAACTTTGATATTATATGCTTGGATCTTAGAAAGGCTTTTGATACTGTTGCACATGGAAGACTGCTGCAGAAATTGGAGCAGTGTGACATTGGAGGCAAATTGCTGCTGTGGATAAAGGGGTGGCTGAGGGGGAGAAGACAGAGAGTGATAATCAATGGACACTGCTTGTCGTGGACTAATGTTATTAGTGGAGTCCCTCAGGGCTCAGTGTTGGGTCCATTATTGTTTTCTGTATTCATAAATGATATTAATGATGGTATATCAAGCTTAATGTCGAAGTTTGCAGACGATACAAAGGTAGGCAGGGTTGTCAAGGACACTACTGAGACTATGCTTCTGCAACAGGATCTGGAAAGGTTGAGCAGATGGGCTAAGAGGTGGCAAATGAAGTTTAACATTGACAAATGTAAAGTACTACACATGGGAAACAGCAACCCCAGAGCAACGTATCAACTCTGTGGTACTACACTGACAGTGGTAGAGAATGAAAGGGACCTGGGGGTGGTTGTGCAGGCAGATATGAAGTTCTCTGAGCAGTGCAGACGGGCTGCAAGAGTAGCTCATGGTGTATTGTCAATGATATATAGGAATTTTTCTAGAAGGGATAAGGAGGTGATTATTCCCTTGTATAAGGCAATGGTCAGGCCACACCTAGAGTACTATATACAGGTCTGGAGGCCTCATTTCAAGAAAGATGTAGAGCTGCTGGAACGAGTACAGAGAAGGGCAACAAGATTAGTGAATGGAACAAAGGGGTGCTCTTACGAAGAAAGGCTTAAGTTTTGCAAATTACAGTGTCTGGAGACTAGGCACCAGCGAGGTGATCTGATAGAGGTGTATAAAGCCTTGAATGGTTTGAGCATGCTCAATGCTGATGGGATTCTTCCTCTCGCTCAGAATAATCACCTGAGAGGGCATAAATTCAAATTGAGACAAGGCAGATGTAGGATAGACGTGCGGAAATTTGCCTTTAGCCAGCGGGTGGTTGGTTGGTGGAACAGACTTCCATCCCTTGTCGTGGAAGTTGATAGCCTAAATAAGTTTAAGGCTCAGCTGGACAGGTATTTTGAACGAACAGAGGGGTGAAGTGGAAGTGGTTTTTTTTTTTTTTTTTTGGCTGATGCTGCATAAGCTTGCTTTCTTGCATCAAATGCCTCTACTAATGCTAATGCTATTCCACCATCAAGACCCGCGACGGAGTAACCTTTTTACAAGTTACCACTCGTATCTTTTTATATTTTAACCTTTTCCTGGCACACTATAACCTTGCTGTTTTTGCGCCACAAAATATCAAAATCAATCAAATCCATTAATGCCGTTTCCCCATTCAGAACTGGAAAACCTTAATTAAACAACCCCCAATGCCAATTTGTCTTTTAGGTGATTTTACTGGCCACCATCCACTGGGGATCCACTACAATTGATGCAAAGGGAAAATTGATTGAAGAATTTTTGAACAATGATGATCTAAATTTACTTAACTTTGGTTCTCCCACCTATATCCACCTACCTACAGGGTCTACTTCTGAAATTACTTATCAGTCTGTTCACCTTCCATCTCTCCAATCATGACATGGTCAGTGTTAACCGATCCCTTTAATAGTGATCATTTTCCTGTTATTTGCATGCTACAAACAGAGGTAACTCCAAATCCTGATCAACGATCCACTTGGAAGTTTAAAAAGGCTAATTGGGATGTCTATTCTCCCCAAATATCTTTAGACAGGCTTTATGTTGAAAAACAGTTGATTGATGATGTAGCCACTTACATCACCAATCAGATTCCAACTGCCGCCCATGCTATTATTCCAAAATCCAAACCATATCACATGCACCGAAATCATTGGTGGAATACGGATTGCTTTCATGCCAAAAGGGAGAAAAACTATGCTTGGAATAATTTATTCAAGTATGCTACCATCAGTAACCTAATTAAGTATAAAAGACTTAAAGCTAAAGAGAGACAAATTATATGGAAAGTGAAACATGATTCGTGAATTGCTTTTGCCTCAACTATCACAAAAGACATCGATACACATATCATCTGGAGAAGAATACAGGCCCTAAATGGCAAAAGGATAGGTGGAACAGGACCAGGGTGTGTCTTCCAGGGACAAAGGTTGATGACGTTGTAGAGCGGATATCATCTTTTAAGGGCATAAATGGTGATATGGTTGTACACGTTGGCACGAATGATATCAAGAGTAGGAGACCGGCAGAATTACTTAACAAGTACAGGTCACTGTTGAAAAAAAAAACATGAATTAGAGTTGAATTTGAAAGTGTCTGCAATTCTGCCCAAACACGATAGGAGGGAGTATATGATGATAGCCTTGTGGATTAATTCAGCCCTGGAAGGATTGTGCAAGGCTCAAGGGGTAGAATTTTTTCAGCCTGGTCTGTACTTGTTAACAGGAGAGACTGCTCTACAGGGATGGGATACACTTAAATAGAAAGGGTGCAAGAATATTTGCTGATGCTATCGAGGCAGTGTTAGGTGGGTCGGAAAACTGCTAGCTTGGGGGGATACAAAGACTAATAGATTAACAGTGCCACTGGCAGAGGTGAAAGTGATTCTTGCACTGCTTCTATTGGAATGAGCAGAAGCCTGAAACACAAGATGCAGGATATTTCAGAGACTGCTGGGAGTTATTGCGGCACAAGTAAACACATGGGTTGTGTTAGGGTAGCAGAGAATAGAAACAGGTGCTTGTATACTTGCGTGTACACCAATGCTAGGAGTTTGGTAATTAAATTTGATGAATTTGAGGTATTGCTCATAGCATCAAAGGCGGATATTGTTGGAATATCAGAGACGTGGTATCACACAGATATAAGGAATGCAGAACTGGAATTTGGGGAGTACAAAGTCTACAGAAAGGATAAACAGGATAGGAAGGGAGGTGGGGTTATGCTATTAGTTAAGAAACACATAAAATCCAAGGAAGTGAAGCCAGTCGACATCACTGGACAGTGCAGTGTCAAGTAAGTTTGGTGTGACATAAGCATTGGGAGATCAAAATTGAGAGTAGGAGTGTGCTATAGGCCTAATGACTCTGATGAGTATAATGAGAAACTGTACATTAGAGAGTCTTATAATGATGGATTTTAATTTCCCAGATATTGACTGGAATTTGTGGGTTGATCACTCACACACTAGCAAGGCTTTTGTGGATTGTGGTAGATGACTTTCATCAACCGGTGAAATACCACCACTTTGCTTATTGGAGGCTTGAAGTGGTGAAACCCATGTTTAGTCCCTAGAGCAAAGTTTCCGGCATCCCCCCCTCTCCCCATACTTCTCCTTCAACTCATGCATGGTACTAAGTACTATAGGTTTTGATACCTTTCGTGTTTGGGGTTCTGATAAAAAAAAAAAAAAAAAAAAAAAAAAATGTGGATGATTGTTTTCTACATCAGCACGTTCGGGAGGCAACTAGAGGGAGTAATACTCTTGATTTGATTATCAATAGTGATTCTTCATGCATTAAGAATCTGCAGATAAAGGAACCACTAGGTGGCAGTGATCACAGTGTGCTGAAGTGGGATTTACTCAAAGTGGTAAGTACCATCAGGGGTAAAGGGAATGGTTATTGCTTTCGTAAAGGCGACTATGATGGTCTGAGACAGTATTTAAATTCTATACAGTGGGACCAACTAAAGATGTTACCAACAGCAAATTCAAAATGGGAAGCATTCAAAGAAATTATCTTGGAAGCTACTAGGCTTTACATACAAACTAAGAAATATTATTCAAGGTTTAGGCCTAAATGGATGTCAGATGAACTAATGAGGCATTATGACAGAGAAGAAAAATGCATGGGATACATATAAATTAACACGTGACACAGAAGCCTATGATAGATACAAGTTGATCTGTAAACAAGTGACAAAGGAGGTTAGGCTGACAAAGGCAGATTACGAGAATTATTTGCCAAGCGATGCAAAGAAAAACAGCAAAGAGTTCTTTACTTATGTAAACTCTAGAAGGAAGGGGATGAATCAGATTGATCCACTTGATATTGATGGATCAACTGTTGATGATCCTGCTCTGGTGGCTAACAAACTAAATGAATATTTTGTATCGACATTCACACACGAGGAGTTATTCAGCGAGAAGAATGCCAGAGGTGTATTCAACTCTGGCAGTAAGCTTGATAATCTTTTAATAACTGAGAGTAAAGTGGAGGAGAAATTGTTGAAGATAAACACAAGAAAGGAATCTGGGATGGATGGGATCTATCCAGTTATATTAAAGGAGGCAGCAGAGGAAGTAAGCAAACCCTTAGCCATAATTATGAGAGCTTCCTTTGACTCATGGGAGGTACCCATAGACTGGAGATGTGCAAATGTGACCCAAATTCACAAAGGAGGATCAAAGGCACAAGTAATTATAGACCTGTGAGTTTAACTTCTGTTCCAGGAAAAGTAATGGAGGCGCTGGTTAAAGAAGCACTGCAGGATCATTTAGACAAGACTTCAGTTATAGCTTTGACGCAGCATGGTTTTGTTAAGGGGAAGTCTTGCCTGACCAATTTGATTGGATACTATGATGCAGTCACAAAAGAACTGGATGCAGGGAATAACTTTGATATTATATACTTGGATCTTAGAAAGGCTTTTGATACTATTGCACATGGAAGACTGCTGCACAAATTGGAGCATTGTGGCATTGGAGGCAAATTGCTGCTATGGATAAAGGAGTGGTTGAGGGGGAGAAGACAGAGAGTGGTAATCAATGGACACTGGTCATCGTGGACTAATGTTATTAGTAGAGTCCCTCAGGGTTCAGTGTTGGGTCCATTATTGTTTTCTGTATTTATAAATGATATTAATGATGGTATATCAAGCTTAATGTCCAGTTTTGCAGACGATACGGAGGTTGGCAGGATTGTCAAGGACACTTCTGACACTGCTGCTGCAACAGGATCTGGAAAGGTCGAGCAGATGGGCTGAGAGGTGGCAAATGAAGTTTAACATTGACAAATGTAAAGTACTACATATGGGAAACAGCAATCCCAGAGCAACGTATCAACTCTGTGGTACTACACTGACAGTGGTAGAGAATGAAAAGGACCTGGAGGTAATTGTGCAGGCAGATATGAAGTTCTCTGAGCAGTACAGACGGGCTGCAAGAGTAGCTCATGGTGTCTTATCAATGATATCCAGGAATTTTTGTAGCAGCGATAAGGAGGTGATTATTCCCTTGTATAAGGCAATGGTCGGGCCACACCTTGTGTACTGTATACAGGTCTGGAGGCCTCATTTCAAGAAGGATGTAGAGCTGCTGGAACGAGTACAGAGAAGGCAACAAGATTAATGAATGGAAGAAAGGCTTAAGTTTTGCAAATTACAGTGTCTGGAGACTAGGCACCAGCGAGGTGATCTGATAGAGGTGTATAAAGCCTTGAATGGTTTGAGCATGCTCAATGCTGATACGGGATTCTGCCTCTTGCTCAGAATAATCACCTGAGAGAATGCATAAATGCAAATTGAGGAAAGACAGATGTAAAATAGAAGTGCAAAAATTTGCTTTTAGCCAGCGGGTAGTTGGTTGGTGGAACAGACTTCCATCCCTTGTTATGGAAGTTGATAGCCTAAATAAATTTAAGGCTCAGCTGGACAGGGATTTCGAACGGAGGGGTGAAGTGGAAATGGGTTTTTTTTTGGCTGATGCTGCGTAAGCTTGCTTTCTTGCATCATATGCCTCTACTAATGCTAATTTGTAAGGCTGTCCCCTCTGATACTTCATTGGAAAGGGAAAGACATGTCTTCTCCTGAGGAAGTTGCTAATGCGTTAGCAGAATCGTTTGCCACAATTTCTTCCTCTGCTTCTTATGAATCCTTCTTTCAGTCCATCAAAGCAAATGCAGAACAATATAAAATCAACTTCTCCATGCACAACTCATTCCCATACAACCAACCTTTTACATTAACAAAACTTGAAGAATTGTTAAATATGATTATCTAATAGTGCAGCAGGCCCAGATGGTATTCATTACATTATGATGAAGCATTTACTTGAGAAGGACTTGTGTAACTTGCCGATTTTATACAATCGGATCTTCACCGAAAATGCCCATCCTTCTTCCTGGTGCCATTCTTTCATTATCGCCATACCAAAACCAGGCAAAGATCCTTACCTGGTTTAAAATTAGAGACCTATATCTCTCACGAGCTGCTTGGGAAAAACTTTCGAAAGGTTGGTACATTCAAGGCTCACTTGGATCCTGTAGTCACAGAATCTCCTGCCAGATCATCAGTATGGCTTTCAGAAAAACAGATCAACCGTAGATGTGCTCGTCAAGGCCGAATCTCATATCTGCAATGCCTTTGTCAGGAAGCAGCATCTAGTCATGGTCAACTTAGACCTTGAAAAGGCATTTGACCCTACCTGGCATCATGGTATCATTATGGATTTTTACCATCTGGGACTTACAGGCCATTTGCCTAAAATAATTCAAAATTTCCTGTTCTTTGCAGGTACAATATAAAAACTTACTCTCTGCGTCTCACATTTAGGAAGGAGTCCCGCAGGGATCGATACTTATTATTGCAAAAAAGTAATGTTCATTACTTTTTTGCAATCCAAGTTAGCAGCATGACAAAAGACAACCCAAAAACTGTTGAAACCTATGTGTGCAGACGACCTTACCATTTCCTGTTAGTCTCAAAGTATCAATACCATCAAACGGCAGCTCCAACTTGCCATAACTAAAATAGAATCATGGACTTTATGGAATGGTTCCGGCTATCAGACAAGAAATGCACTACCACTCACTTTTGCAAGCACCGGGCCCTCCACCCTGATCCTGAATTGCAAATAAACCACACTCCAATACCGCTTGTTACCACTGTTAGATTTCTTGGACTGATATTAGATAGCAAGCTTAATTTCTAAGCTCACATCACTCATTTACTAAATATTTGTCTAAAGCATTTGAACATACTTCGGTCAATCTCGTCCACATCTTGGGGAGCTGATCCATATACTTTACTGCATCTTTACAGAACTTTTAATCTGTTCACACCTAGACTATGGTTGTCCAGTTTATGACTCTGATAGAAGCACTACTTTACAACAGCTGAGGTGCCTCCGTAGCCAGGTGGGCAGGAGCAGCAGTCCATGTCACACGCTTCTTGATTAGACCAGGGTTCGAGCCCGTGCCCACCAAATACGGAGGATGCGGAAAGGTCAGTGAATGACCACCACATATCCCTGGAGCAATATGGCCTTAGTTGCTAATGCTCCTAAAAACCAAAAAAAAACAAACAAAAAATAACAAACAACAGCTGAATTTCATCCAGCACAGTGCTCTGAGGGCTGCGCTTGGAGCTTTCAGGACTTCTCCGATCCAAAGTCTTTACATTAAAGCGCATGATTCCTAATTACATCTTCATAGAAAAACACTACTGCTCCACTATGATGCTAAAATTCACAGTGTTCCATTCATCCCATTTGGGAGTTTCTTTAAAATACAGTGGATTCCAGTTATTTGGGCCACCTGTTAATGGGGCAGCTGTTTATTTGGGACAAATTTTAAAAAAACAGAACAAAAATGGAGAAAATAGTCAGGGTTTACTTTGCTTAATTGGGACAACATTCCGTTTAATCGGGGCAGGAGACCACAGCACCAGAGATTACCCTACAATTGTCTCCGACCAAACCATGTGGTATGGTTTGGTCGGAGTCTTTTTCATCCTCCACTGCCTTCAGTGTGGTACCACACAACTGATAATTTATTCTGAGATTACTGCTGTGAACTTCATATCTCACTGCACAATTACCCCTAGGTCTTTTTTATCCTCTACTGCCTTTAGTGTGGTACTGCACAACTCATAAGTTTATCTGAGATTACTGTTCCCTGTATGAAGTACCTTGCATTTGTCAATATTAAATTTCAGTTGCCATTTCTCAGCCCATCTGCTTAATTTGTGTAGATCTTGTTGCAGTAGCATACCTGACCAAACCACATAGTATTTCTGGAGATCACAACCATAAAACAATTAGCAGTTACCTGTTTATTGGACTTTTCTGTTAGTGTAATCTTTCATAAACAGATAGTAAACTCGATCTTATTGAATTTGCTATAATACCGACAACTGGAATTCTGTGGATTATTATGGTGAATGTGTTTACATGGAATCTTCAATCATATAAAAAAATGAATTTTCAGAATTTTCTCTTCATTCCTATTTTTGAAACTGTGTAACTTGTTACTCTGTTCTCACTTGCGCATACCGTGTCACTTGCAATTTGTGTGTGCTGTGTTCCTTGTTATTGATTGCTTTTCTTTTTACTGTTTTAAATTTTAACCCCCAGCCACAAATGTCAGTGAATAGAAATGTCAACTAGATATGCCATAAAGATAGTATGTACATATTACGGTACATATTAATTATTCCGATTATCACGTATATTTTTCGATTTTCACGTATCATTTAACGGTTTAATTGGTAACGTAATAAAGGGTAAATTTGTGCTCAGTATATCTTTACTTTTATAGCTTGTGGATAATATTCCTCCTAATTTTGCTAATTAGAATCGCTGTTTAATAGAATTAAAATCCAGTTCACAAACGTGATCACAATGACCGGTGCTTACTACACATCGTGTAGTGAATGGTACTTTACTATGGTGACTCCATCGTAACGTGATTTGATTGTACAGCGAACCAATTGTAAAGCGGGGGTTCATTGTATTTTTAAATTTTTTTTATGTGAAACTTCGGATAATTGGGGCAGCTGCTTAATCGGGCCAAAATGCACTAGTCCCAATGTGTTCCAAATAACCGGAATCGACTTTACTAGGTTGGCTTCCTTTTATGAGAGTAAGCCAAATGAGAATTGACCGGCCTCACTAAGGATTAGAGAGCCTGGCCAGAGTTGGGATATCGACTTAAATGATATTTTTCAGCACTCAAGTGCACCTGTTCCTCCTTGGACGTACGTTTCTGCTTGTTACGATATACATCTACACTGATGGATCAAAAACTGCATCTACGGTAGGTGCTGCAGCAGTTTTTTCTTCAGTTACAGTTACAGCCTCACTGCCACTAGCTTGCAGCGTCTTTACCACTGAATTAATGCCATAAAGTTAGCACTTAGTAAGATTATAGAGCTTTCCATCTCATCTGCTATAATTTACACTGGCTCCCTCAGTGCTGTATCTGTTATAAGGAAGGATTTCTCCTCCTCTCACCCTACTTTGAAATACATTCACTCTCAGCTATTCTCTTGCAGTGTGTCCAATTTGTCAGTCAGTTTTTTCTGGATTCTGGCCATTCTGACATTCCGGGAAATGAAAGTGCACACGGGAAAATATCTACATTTTGAATCACATCACCCACTCAGTACGAAAAAAATCCGTCCTTTAAAATCAAATCCATAATGCCATAAAGTTCAGTTCTTCGCAAGACGACTAATCCGCCGAATTAACAATATCTCACAAAGAAAATCACAGCCAGGAAATATCTGTTACAATTAATTCAACACACAATTTCTGTTGCAACGAATAATGTCAATAACCTGCGTAAACATAACACCAAACAGAACACGCATATTATTCTACCCTATAACAGCAGTCTCGCCAGACAGTTCCGCCAAGTGTTCGCAAACACAGATATCTCATTAATATTTTCTTCATACAATAAATTAGGGACTGTGTTTAATACATATAAAGAGACACACAAATATCCAATAAGCGACATCAATAACATAATATATTTAATTAAATGCCAAACCGGTTGTAACGCATGCTACATCGGGAGCACTACCACAAAATACGGTTCCACCAAAACTTCCAATACACGTGCTTATTACCATTACAACAGCTTCAAAACTAATCAAACCAGCACCGAACTTACACAACACGTATATTCTCACAACCACAACCTCCTAGTTGATTCGGCCATTACATAAATTAATACCTAGTTACAAAATCTTCCAACGTGAGGCACTTGTCATAGAATGGTGTCGCCATAATACCAAACTTAACGTCCTAAATACGAAACTACCTACCAACCTCTCTCCCTGGTCTGGAATCTTACACACATAAGATTCCCACATGTCGCAAAATGCATTATGGGAACATAGAAATCCTTTAAATACACGGTTTCCTTCTTTCTTATCACTGCCAACCGATGACGTTTAATACGAAAGTCGCTAATGTGACTATTGGCCTTGCTTATTTCATATTATTTTAAATTTCAAATGACAACCAGGGATGAAGTAGTGCACTTTTACTTCCTTGAGCAAATTTTAACAATTCCGTACTCATTCAATTAACTTATTTCAACTTATTTTAATTTATTTTAAACTTCAAACTTCATTTCCACCCCAACTTCATGTAAATAAGCAGTTCGATCAAAGGTGAGTACCATCTATTAAACTTTACTGCTATTCACACTATTAAGTCAAATAAATCAATTGATTGATATAAATATTTGTGTTATTTTATCATGAAATCACAGATACCTTTTTTGATGACTCTGTATAAGCAGCCACTTTAATAGCTATATTCATATGTTATTTTACTTTTTACTTTCACGGTATACCATTATTGAACATATAGTTTCATTTTAAAGTGACCATGTCATCGATTAAGTCTGTCTGATTATTTGTCATTAATACATACCAGAGGGCAGATTAGTTTACTGCTTTAAAGGCACTATTTTCAATTTTAGTCTTTTCTCACACGACAGGCCTCCGTAGTCGAGTAGTTAGGAGCCTGATTGCAGTAGCACATGCTCTGAGTAGATCAGGGTTCAAGCCCTGACTCCTAAATACAGTTGATCTGCCAACACGCACTGGACCAGCGTGGCAGGTTATGGACCATTTCCCTCAACACGAATCATTGAGGAAGCTTCCATCCTGCAGTGGATCAGGCTGCATTTTACCTTTTTTTTTTTTTTTTACTTTTATCACCCTGATTTGCTGGAATGAAGATTAGAATAACTGAGTTTTAATCTGATGTGCATATATCTCTGGCTCTGCTCTGTTTCCTTATACCAGTTTACTGGAGAATGGTATAAAAGCGGAAAAATTTAAGATAGTTTGGTTTGTTAGTATTTTCA
The DNA here is from genome assembly GCF_048544385.1 of Mastigoproctus giganteus. NCBI lineage: Eukaryota > Metazoa > Arthropoda > Arachnida > Uropygi > Thelyphonidae > Mastigoproctus > Mastigoproctus giganteus. Next base: position 210,896,112 of record NC_143575.1, read on the forward strand.
TGCATACAAAACTGTTAATTGAAACGTTTAATTATCTAAGATGAAATTGTATTAAAGTGTAACTAAATAATGCTGGATAAGGTTATCAGAAATGTGTATACATGAAATAATTATTTCATTGCATTTGAATATTAATCCATTCAAAGTCCTGATGAGTAATGTTCATGTGAATGAATAAAGCCATATTTTGTATTGGTAAATTAGTAATTGAATATTCATTAAATGGTTCATTGCCAAAATGTAGCATCTAATGTGGCAATGGGATAAATATTGTTAGTGTGCTGGAGCTGGGTTAATATTTTACACTCTGATCAATAAATAAGAATCAAAATTTGACCATTAATGAAAATAAAACAATGACATAAATTGCAATGACAGTAATGTAACAGTATATTTGAAATGTGATTATTCCATTTTTTAACATTTTCAGACAACCCGAATACAAGTAATGGTTATGTAAAGCCGGTATTAGTGACTCATATCCCAGGGTAAGTATTTGATTCTAAGTGCACATGTACTAGTATCAATTTTATTTTATTTTATTTGCCTGTTTACTAGTTGAAATATCTAGAATTAATTAGTACAGTCAAAGCTCTATATCACTGCCCCTAAGGGAATGAGAAAAACTGTCATTACATTGGAAGGACATTATATCAATCGGTTGTGAGATCAGCAAAAAAGCAAGTAAAAGCTTGGACAGTTAATATGCTACTAATACAATATAATACAATCTTATTTATAATATGTACTACAGTATCAAGCAAGATAATTATGATTGTAAATTTTTCATTGATTGTAGAATGCAGTAAGATTACAATTAAATTGTAAATTTCACTATGTAGGCACATACCTAGAAAGACTTAACAAGAGAATTGTTTCGTACTTTAAAATAATCTGTCAAAACACGAGTGCAGTAAGATTACAATTAAATTGTAAATTTCACTACATAGGCACATACCTATCGAGACTTAACAAGAGAATTGTTATTGGTTTGTACTTTAAAATAATCAAAACACGCTGTTTCAATGGTAGAGCATGTTTTAAAAGAGAATGAAGGTGCGCGATAGCAGTTATTTCACTTTCGCAGTTAGGCTGCACTTGTAAAAAAGTCAACGTACATGTTCTAATCCTTGATGAGCATCTTTCACTGAAACTTCTTGTTCAACCACAGTAGGTTCTTCATCCACTTCATTCATGCTATCCTGAAATATTCAATGTATTCCTCCACTTCTGTGTAATCTTGAAGCAGCTTAATTTAAATTATAATATATCTAAATTACCAGTCTTATACCATGTGGAGTTTTAATATATTTTTATTTAGGTGTTACCTAAACTAATATACATTGAGTAAAGTTTCAGGTATCTTGCTGATACCCATCATCAGATATTGCTGCTAACCGAATTCTCCTGCCGGATGCTCAGACCTAAATGGGCTTTGAAGCTTAAGTTTTCCTGTAAGTTTAGGTGATGATGCACATGCTCAAATATTTCTTCCCCTATTATCAGACTGTTCTTCTTAATTAATAGAGGAGGAAGCATGCGAAACTTTGCACGTTGCATCATTCAAGGTGGTAAATCCATCATTTCTTGTCTGAAGCAGTTGGCAATCATTTTATCAACTTCATCCCATGCTGAAACACATAAATACATTGGCTGCATGGTGTTGATTTTGCATTGAATTTTGCTTTCAAGACATAACACAATTTTGTTTAATAGCATTCTTCAGTAGTTTTTCTTAAAACACTAGTTTACACCTTGATAGAGTGGCTGAAGAACTGACATCATATTTGGTGGTAGGTACTCAACAGTGATTGCACGTAGATCGTTTACTTAACAATGAGGGGTGCAAGTTATCCACAGACAGCAAAATTTTTCTATTATTCTCACTCGTCCTGCGACCTAAGTCTCTGATACATTCTTCGTAGATTTGTGATGTCATCCACGCCTTTGGTCTCCTCGATGTGGGCACCTGTACGTGATGAGGGAACCTCCCAGTGATGCTGCTGGTTTTCCAGATTAGCATCACTGGGATCTAACGCCCATACCTTGGTTCCAGGGTTACATCATTGGAATCCGGCGTGTGCAGCCGCGTCATGACCCGTGGATTTCGGAAAGGGGGATCCTGGTGGTTGAGGGGCCCAGCCTTAATACACCACTTTGGCCCCTGCTTCGACAAGACGGGAGGTCCCGGACCGGCCCGACTGGGATCAATCAGCGGGTGGTTTTTTACTGTTAGGGTCAACTGTGTTCCAACAAGTCTCCCTCCCTTTATCCTGGGACGGGATAAAGACTTATTGGTAACGTGGGTATGGTGCTCCTAAGCGAACTCGGCGTCCCATTCGTGTACGCAGTACCTGCTAGTTCACGAGTGGGCGTCCCCTCGTTGGGCTCCGTGGTGGGTGAGGTACTTAGGCATCAGACACTTTCTCTTTTCTCTTATGAGTAATTTAAATCTTTCAAACCCCTCTGGGGTCTCTACGAGGTCCCTACCTGAAATTGATGAAGATAATGTATCATCCAAAAAGAAACACCGAACAGAAGCTGCACCACCTCCTGTACCTCGATTCCTTATCATACATTCTACCGGTGAAAAGGAAATAGGTAAAATGTTGCCCTTCATTCAGAAGGGTCTTGAAGGTCGGCAGGGTCCCCGAAGTCGGTAAAATGACTTAGATTGGGTGACCTTTTAGTAGAAACTTCCTCAGTGCGACATTCAGAATTGCTTCTCCAAGCAACATTTCTTGGGGGCATTCCAATTAAGACATCACCACACAGGACATTGAACACATCGCGTGGCATAATTGCTGAGTGGGATCTCTTTGAAACATCTGAAGAGGAGATATGCACCGAACTGAGAGATCAAGGAGTAACAGCCGTTAAGAGGATATTTATGCATAAGGAGGGAAAACTAGTCCCAACTAGGGTTCTTATCCTTACATTTAACACACCTAAACCGCCTACTTCCATCAAGGCTGGTTATCTGAACTGTCCTGTAAGGCTGTACATTCCAAACCCGTTGCAATGCTTCAGATGCCAAAAATATGGCCACTCTCAGATGTCATGTCTTGGATCACCTGCTTGTGCCCGCTGTGGAGCAAAAGAACGACACAAAGGAATGTTCTGCCTCGAAACCAGCATGCTTGAATTGTGGCGGTGAACACCCTGCATGTTCAAGAGCATGCCAAAGATGGAAAGACGAAAAACAAATTCAAAAAATCAAAACGGAACAGAACATCCCATATGTGGAAGCAAAGAAACAGGTTACACCAGTAAACAGTGGAAAATCTTATGCACAAGCAGATTTAAGGAAGGTTTCAATTTCAACGCAAACTGATATTTCAATATTGTCATGTGATTCTTTTGCACCCCAAGCTAGATACTTGTTGACACAAGCACAGCAAGATAAAGCAGTCGCTACTCCCATTTCAATACCACCCAAGGAAGTAGCACCTAAAGGAAAATCACCTCCAACTAAAACCCCGCCTGCTATTAGTGAGGTACAGGAGGAAATGGAGGTAAATGAAGAAGCTGAAAGTGTGGAAGAATCTATTCTGGATCTTCATCCGGAGGAAGAAATGGATATTGAGTGCCCTCAATTTCCCAAAGACAGAATAAAACCCAAAGCGGGCCAATCAAAACCCGCATCACTTCGGAAGCCAGTCAACGGTTCCACTAATTCCAAGTAATAATGGCTAAATTACTGCAATCGAATTGTTGTGGATTCCGATGAAATATGGAGGATGTCAAAATGCTAATGCGCAAATACGAACCTATTTGCTTTTGCTTGCAGGAAACTTACCTAAAGGCAAAAGATGACCCCATCTTGCGAAATTTTACTGTTGTTTGTAAAGACAGAAACGGGGATGGCCCGACCCATGGAGGAGTCGCAATCTTTGTGAGCAACCATACCCCTTTCTCACAAGTTCAAATGAACACTAATTTAAAAGCAGTAGCCATTTGTTTAGCAATAGGGTCTTTACTTACAATATGTTCTATATATTTGCCTCCTGGGACACACATTTCCCAGGTAGATCTCGACAATCTTATTACGCAATTGCCCTCTCCTTTTTTACTTCTTGGAGACTTTAATGGACATAGTACCCTGTGGAGTAGTGTAGAAACCAATGAACGAGGTCGTATTGTTGAACGTTTTCTCGACAATTACGGCCTTTCATTACTAAATATGGGAATAAACACCTATTTCCATATGCCTACCTGTACTTTCTCTGCCATCGATCTTTCCATCTGCTCGTCTTCTCTGCTACCTTTGCTTTCCTGGGAAGTGGAACAGAATCCTTATGGAAGCGATCATTTCCCCGTAATATCTACCTTAGTGGATGGACAACCTTGTCATCCATTTAGAACTCCATTGGAAGTATGATTAAGCAGACCTGGACTTAATTTTCACGGCTCACTGAATTTGATCCTGTACAAATTCAACAGGAGTCAATTGATGAAGCAGTGAAGTACATCACAGATTGTATTATCCATGCAGCGGAAATAGCAGTTCCAAAAACATCCTCCCGATTTCCACATTATCCAAAACCATGGTGGAAGCAAGGAAGTCACAAAATCGGGCATGGGGAAAATTTCAATGTCACCCCACCACCGAACATCTTATAGACTTTAAACGTACCCGTGCCAAAGCATGATTTATACGCCGACAGAGCCAAAAGGAATGCTGGGTCAAGTTTACATCCTCAATTAACCAGATGACCAGTGCTAAAGTCGTCTGGGATAAAATTAGGAAAATGAAGGGCAAATATACATCACTTCCCTCATCAATGTTAGAACACAATGGGCGTAGATTAGCCGAGCCAATTGATATTGCCAACGCTCTAGGAGAGTTTTTCTCCAGCATATCCACTGAGACTTTGTATACTGCAGAGTTCCTATTATTAAAGAAGAAAATGGAGACGCAAAAACTCAACTTTTCTTCAAGCAAAGTCCAGCCTTATAACCTGCCTTTGAGTAGAGTGGAATTAACCATTGCACTTGATACCTCAAAGGTCAGCGCTGCAGGACCAGGTGATATTCAGTATGAGATGATCAAACACCTTTCATCTCACTCTCTAGGGTTGTTGTTATATCTGTACAACTGAATTTATCTGGAGGATCAGTTTCCTAATTCTTGGCATAGGGCAATCATTCTTCCATTCCCAAAGCCAGGAAAGGACCCTAAAATTCCTAACAACTATCAGCTTATTGCTCTGACCAGTTGCTTATGTAAACTTTTGGAAAAAATGGTGAATGCCCGCCTTATACCTTGAGGCAAATGACCATTTGAACAAGATTCAGTGTGGCTTCCAAAGAAATCGGTCCACTTTGGACCATTTAATCCAACTGGAAACAGCGATTCGCGATGCGTTTGTAAAGCATGAGCACTTGGTATCAGTTTTCTTTGACGTGGAGAAAGCTTATGACACAACCTGGAGGTATGGGGTTTTAAAAGATCTCCATTTATTTGTCCTTAGAGGTCACCTTCCTATTTTTTTTTTTTTTTTAAGAATTTTTTATCAAAACGACTCTTCCAGGTTCGTGTTAGATCCAGTGTGTCCCGCCTTTTTTGTCAAGAGGAAGGAGTCCCCCAAGGCTCTGTCCTCAGTGTTACGCTGTTTGCAGTCAAAATTAATTCCATTACAAAACAGCTTCCTCCTTCAGTAAATAGTGCTTTGTATGTAGATAATTTTAGTATTTTTTGTCACTCCTGCAACAAGTAATCAACCATCTTATTTCCTGGACATTAGCCAATGGGTTTTGTTTTTCTGCTCAAAAGACTGTTTGTGTGCATTTCTGCCGCAAACGGAATCTACATCCTGATCTGGAACTCAAAGTTGGACAGAATCCAGTTCCTGTGGTAGCAGAAACAAAATTTTTTGAACTCATCTTTGATCAAAAGCTAACGTTCCTCCACCATATCCATCAGCTGAGAGCAAAATGTACGAAATGTTTGAACATGCTCAGTGCTATCTCCTCCAACTATTGGGGGGGCAGACAGAAGCACATTATTACATCTGTATCGAGCACTTGTCCGCTCTAAACTTGATTATGGTTCCCAAGCCTATTCTTCAGCTAGAACTTCTGCACTCCGATCGCTCAATCCAATACACCATAGAGCCATACAGATTGCCACAGGGGCATTTCGTACTTCGCCTGTACAAAGTTTATACGTTGAAGCCAATGAACCACCACTGATGTTTCGACGTCAGCAATTGTCGTTACAATATGCCATAAAAATAAAATCCCTCCCTGACCATCCTACGTGGATATCTGTTTATATGCCACAATGGGAAAATCTATATAATACACATAAAACTGCCAGTCGACCCTTTGGTATCAGAATTCAAGAGCTGGTTCGTGATATTAACTTTACATTGGATAATATATCCATGTCAGCCAAGCAATCAGTTCCTCCCTGGAATATGCAATTTCCGATTTGTGATTTAAGTCTTAGGAGCTGGCTGAAAGTTCACACATTTTCATGTATATATCTGCAACTCTTTGCAGCGCACTGCGCCGAATACCCAGAATTCTTGCCGGTATATACAGATGGATCGAAATCCGAAGAATTTGCTGGATCTGCTTGTATTTTTCCAACCAAAACAATCTGCAATCGTATTCCGTATGAATGCAGCATATACGCTGCAGAACTGCATGCAATAGAACTAGCCTTGGATCATATAAAATCCCACCACTACCAAAGGTGCATATTATATACTGATTCCCTAAGTGTATTACAGGCCTTATTCAAGGCGAGAAGCACTCACCCAGTATCGTGCCAGGTGCAGCAAACATTACACTCCCTCTTAAAGTTAAACTTCGATATTCACTTTTGCTGGATCCCTAGCCATGTTGGTATTAGAGGCAATGATTTGGCTGATGCAGCAGCCAAATCAGCAACGTCACAAAGTAGTATCCGCTTGTCTGTCCCCTATACAGACTGCAAGCAACTAATTCACAAAAATTTATGTGTACGTTGGCAAGAAGCTTGGAATGGGTGCCCTACCAACAAGCTGAATGAAATTAAGCCTGTAATAATGCATTGGCATTCTAGTCAGTGTAGGGTTCGCCGGGAGGAAGTAGTTCTTGCCCGTCTACGCATAGGGAATTCTCACCTGACGCATTCATATTTGCTGAGGGCTGATGATAATCCTGTGTATAGATATTGTAGCGTATTTTTAACTATTCATCATATTTTAGTAGAATGTACTTTTTTTAATAATGAACGCCATTTATGTTTTACCCATTTGTCTGAGCCTTATACACTCGGGCAGATTTTATCGGATGATGACAATGTGTCAGATGTACTCAAGTTTTTACAACTAATTAATCTATATAGTTTTATTTAGATCTGTTCAATATTTAATACATTATAACTGTGTTTATGGCATATGTTATTTTATCGTATAATTTTACATATTTCTTATATATTTATATCTTATACCTCTAGACTTGGCGCACTATAGCCTTAGATGCTGATGTGCCATAAAAATCCTAATGACCAACCAACCACGCCTTTGTTTTTCTCAATATGTAGTCGGTAATGTCTTGAAACCTTTAAGGCATTGAGGCTTCTGGGCTTTCCCAATAATTAAAGAACCCAATTTCATCTGCATTGAAGATGTCATTATGTTTGTATGTCGACAAAACATTTTTTAAACGATTTTCCTTCCATTCCTTTGCCCAAAATTCCAAAAGTCCACAGCTGCACTTTTGCCACATACTTTTTTAAAAGATAGGCCAAGATGAGTCTTAAATTTTTGGAACCATCCGGCTGAACTTTTAAATTATTTGATGCACGAACAATTAAGCCTTTGCTTTTAAAAGATTACCATCTACAGGAACGTTTTTTGCACACATCATCATTAGCCATTCCAAACATATCTTTTCAAGATCCCGATACTTCGCTTTTCATGCTAGAGTCCTACCAAGTGCAGCAGATTTCTCTAAACTTTCATTGTTTTTCCGATCTTTCAGAATAGTGAACAGAGTACTCTTAGGAATGCTGAATTGTTTGGCAATATCAGTCTTAGAATGCACACCATTATCTACAGCTTTCAAAATCCTAATTTTATCTGTGATTGGCAAAACTATCCACTTTCTTGGAGCCATAAGCATACACTATGTAATGAAATGAACTTTCTAGTCTATGTTCATTTCATTACCTCACTGCAAGAAAGAGTGGGAAATCTTAACAAATGATTTCTCATGGTCAGGCTTCAAGCTTGTCAGTTCATTCAATATATTTGTCATCTTTAAATGTGAATATCACAATAAAACAGTAAAAATTTAGATTAAGAGGTAGGAATTTATGGTCGTTAGAGAGAAATCCTTTTTATTTTCAAGGTCATTACACTAAATGCAAAATAGCATTAGGTTAATGAGAAATTGGTCAGGACCACCCACATAGGATGTTAAAACATGTTGGGATGTTAAAAAGAGGGTTGCTATAAAGAGCTTTGACTATATTACTTTTACATGCTCATAAATATTTGATGAATGCTTTGAATAATTTCCAAATCATTTTGAGTTAAAAAAAAAAGAACTATTGGTAATATGTTTTTTGTTTTGACTATATTTTTTTGATAAAATATTGATCAGAATAATTGCTGGATCATATCCTTACGTAGTATTATGATCCCCCACCCCTGGGCAGGGATGTGAAAGCACCTTGGAAGTCAAAATTCTGGATTTGAACATTGCCTAGACTTACTCTTTAATGAAAGAGGCAGTCACTTGATCAAAAGAATTGATGGATCAATACCTGCTTTAATAATCCAGAAATTAGTTTTTATCAACCCTCTTGGGGGAGGGTGGGGAAAAAACATTTTGAGACCCTTCATTTTTTTTGTACTCTCACTGCCTGGCTTGCGAAATTTTAGATGACATCAGCTGCCCCAGGCGTAGTTGTGAAAGTACAGTTGATCCCTGCTTTAAGATATTAATCCGTTCCAGCGACACCATCGCATCGTGAAAATATCATAATGTGAACCCAATAACACATTGTTTTTTGGTAATTCGTCCCAAGATCCACAAGTTGAAATTTTCATTATATAACTAAGCTATTTATCTCTAAAAGGTAATTTGTTCCAACAGTCGGAAGTTGAAATTTTTGCTATACAACTAAGCTGTCTACTCTCTAATTTTTATAATGGAAATTGTATTAGTTTTATATAGAGTATTGATTACCATATTTTCAAATAAGCACAACACAAAAAATCACTTCAACTAAAGGATGAAAAAACAAAACACACGGCCGGTATGTTTACAAATGCTGCTGTTGGCTGAGAGGAAGTGCCACTTGGTCTGGTTGGAAACAATTGTAAGCCCAAGTAAAGTGAAATAAGTAGGCGCCAGATCATTATCATATGTTCCGTTATAAGAATCATTTTTGAATGCCTTTGTGATATTTTTATGGAGGTCACTACCGTAAAACAACAGAAACAATTTTCACGTTTCCAGTTTATTGAGATTTTCTGTTAGTGCAATCTATTATAAACAGGTAGTAAACTAGGTCGTATTGCATTTGCGATAATACCGATAGCTGGAATGCTGTAAGTTTTACCTTATTATGGTGAAATGTGTTTCCACCTTCCATGAAATTTTCAGTCATATAAAAAACTTAAATAAATTTTCAGAATCCTCTCTTCATTCCTATTTTTTAAGCTTTGTAAACTTGTAACTCCATATCTCATTTGCACATATCATGTTGGTTGCCATTTGTGCATGCTGTGTTCTTTGCTTTTGATTGCTTACCTTTTTTTACTGTTTTAAATCTTACAACCCCCAAAAAAAATGTCATGAACAGAAATATCAATTAGTTAGTATGTACATGTTACAGTATTAATTAAGCTATGCATGTAAGCATAAATTTATTATTATCTTGCTAACGTGTGGAAAATATTCTTCCGATTTTCGCATATCATTTAATTTTGTTAATTAATAAGGTAGTAAAGTGTAAATTTGTGCTTGCTATCCTTACTTTTATAGCCTGTGGACAATATTCCTCCTATTTTCGCTTATTAGAATCGCTGTTTAATAGAGTTAAAATAATTCAATTCACAAATGTGATCGCAGTGACCAGCACTTACTACAAATCATATACAGTAAACCCCCGCTATTCGCGGGGGTTGCGTTCCTGAGAAATGCCGCGAATACTGAGTTATGGCTCCCATAGTAATAAAGGGGTTCCGTTCCAACGTATGAAATATATAAGAAAAATTAGTCTAAAATTTTGTCTATGTATGTATTATATGTACCTTCATAATATGACTATGTACATAGTGAGATGCAAGCATATGGCATCGAAATGAAAATAAGAAACGATTTAATATTAAATGTACTATTTATTATAAATTTCAAACAAATCTTTCAAACCAGCGTCTTTGCTAGCTAAAAAACTTATCCCGCCAGTGCTATCACCAGTTTCGCTAAAGTGTTGATAAAGGAGTTTTGCCTTTTCACGAATAATGAGTGAACTTAACGGAATTTTATTTTGAGTTCGATCTTCTATCCACAGATTTAAAACTTTCCATTTTTTTAAATTTAACATCAGGAGTTAGAGAGCAAATTTTTGAAGCAATTAGCGCGTTTTCACGGACACTACGGCGGATTTTTTCTTCCGATTTCTTGATTGATCGTACCGTTGACTCATTGATTTTATAATGTTTTGCCCTGAGGAGACACTTTCACCATTAGAAATTTTATCTAATAACTCAATTTTATTCGCTAATGTCATCAGCTTCTTTGATCTTTTCACATTTCCCTTGTTATTCGTAGCCATATTTTTGTACGGGTTAAAAAGAACTTGTCCACAATCAAGTCACTTTCTTCCGTTAACACACTCGAAAAAGTCTGTTTTACACTGAAACGGTAGATTTATCGTTTCTGTAAGCATATCAATTTATAAATTTATTCAATTTATAAGCATATAAATTAATTAAAAGCAAATGACGAAACCTTCCATGACAAGCGCATAACATATACTGAACAAGGATTAGCGAGAAACATCCACACTCGCAATTTTGTCACCCCTCTCCCCCCACCCACTGAGCGCTGTTTTGACTGGGAAAGATAATTTTAGCCACGCCCATGCTTTTTTATTGCAGAAAATGTTCACGGCGCCTTAAAATTCACATTTTTTAAGGTTTCATTTTATATTAAATCAGCGACCGCGAAACCGCGAATACAGATACCGCGAATAGCGGGGGTTTACTGTAGTGAATGGTATTTTATTATGGAGAGTCCATCCTAAAGTGATTTGACCGTACAGTAAACCAATCATATAGCAGGGGTCTACTGTAATATGCAACATAATTTCTTCTCTACCCTGTGTCTCAGTTTGTCAGACAAACTGAGACACAGGGTAGAGAAGAAAACTGCATAGGATGCATATAAATTATCAGGTGATACAGAAGCCTATGGTAGATATAAACTAATCTGCAATCAGTCACAAAGGCATAGGAAGAAAAATGCATAGAGCATATATATTGGTGCCTCCGTAGCCAGGTGGGCAGGAGTGGCAGTGCGTAGCACACACCTCTTGATTAGACCGGGGTTCGAGCCCATGACCACCAAATACAGAGGATGCGGAAGTTCAGGGAATGAACACTGCATATCCCCAGAGCAATATGGCCTTAGTTGCTAATGCTCCTAAAAACCAAATAACAACAGAGCATATATAAATTATCAGGTGATACAGAAGCCTCTGGTAGATATAAACTAATCTGCAATCAAATCACAAAGGAGGTTAGGCAAGCCAAGCCAGATTATGAAAAAGCTTTGACAAAGGATGCAAAGAAAACAAAGAAGCCTTCTTCATTTATGTAAACAATAATAGAAAGTGGATGAATCACATTAGTCATCTTAATATCGATGGTTTGCATCGACATTCACACATGAGAAATTCTTTAGGCAAGTTAATGCCAGAAGTTTATCGAACTGCAACGGGTACTAACTGATTTTATAATAACCAAGAGGAAAGTGGAAGAGAAATGTTCACAAATTGTCAAAGTTAAACATAAAAACAGGCACCTGGAGTGGATGGGATCTATCCAATTTAAGGGAAGTAGCAAAGGAGGTAAGCAAACCATTATCCATAATTATGATAGCACCTTTGGATTAAGTAGAAGTCCCTGTGGACTGGAGATGTGCAAATGTGTCCCCAATTCACAAAGGGGAATCAAAGAGTGACACAAGTAATTACAAACCTGTTAGCCTAACTTCTGTTCTGGGTAAAATAATGGAGTCTGGTTAAAGATGTAATGGAGGCCCATCTAGACAGAGATACACTCGTACTGCAGCCAGAACATGAATTTTTAAAGGGACAATCTTGTCTGAAAAATCTCATTGGATATTATGATGCTGTAACAAAGGAATAGGATGCAAAAAATATTTTTGATATCATATACAGCAAACCCCCGCTATTCGCGGGGGGTTACGTTCCTGAGAAATGCCGCGAATACTGAGTTATGGCTCCCATAGTAATAAAGGGGTTACGTTCCAAAGTATGAAATATATAAGAAAAACTAGTCTAAAATTTTGTCTATGTATGTATTATATGTACCTTCATAATATGACTATGTACATAGTGAAATGCAAGCATATGGCATTGAAATGAAAATACGAAACAATTTAATATTAAATGTAATATTTATTAGAAATTTCAAACCAGCACCTTTGCTAGCTAAAAAACTTATCCCGCCAGTGCTGTCAAGTTTCGTTAAAGTGCTGATAAAGGAGTTTTGCCTTTTCACGAATGATGAGTGAACTTAACGGAATTTTATTTTGAGTTCGGTCTTATATTCACAAATTTAAAGCTTTTTCCATTTTTTCTAATATAACATCATGAGTTACAGAGCAAATTTTTGAAGCAATTAGCGTGTTTTCACGGACACTACGGCGGAGTTTTTCTTCCGATTTTTTGATTGATCGTACCCTTCACTCATTCATTTTATAATGTTTTGCCACTAAGGAGACATTTTCACCATTAGAAATTTTATCTAATAACTCAGTTTTATTCGCTAATGTCATCACCTTCTTTGATCTTTTCACATTTCTCTTGTTATTTGTATCCATATTTTTTTACGGGTTAGAAAGAACTTGTCCACAATAAAGTCACTTTCTTCCATTAACACACTCGAAAAAGTCTGTTTTACACTGCAAAACGGTAGATTTATCACTTTTGTAAGCATATCAATTTATAAATTGATATGCTTACAAAATATGTAATATCATAATATCAATTTATAAATTGATAAATTTATTCAATTTATAAGCATACAAATTAAAAGCAAATGACGAAACCTTCCATGACAAGCGCATAACACATACTGAACAAGGATTAGCGAGAAACATCCACTCTCGCGATTTTGTCACCCCTCTCCCCCCCCACACCCACTGAGCGCTGTTTTGACCGAGGAAGATAATTTTTAGCTACGCCCATGTTTTTTTATGGCGGAAAATGTTCACGGCGCTTTAAAATTCACATTTTTTTAGGTTTCATTTTATATTAAATCAGCGACCGCGAATACAGATACCACGAATAGCGAGGGTTTACTGTACTTGTAAAAATTTGCAATTTTTAGCTCTTTATGGACTAACGTTATTATGGAGTTCCATAGGGTTCAGTTCTGGGCTCATTTTTGTTTTCTGTATTTATTGATGATTTTGATGAAGGTATGTCAGGCTTAATGTCTAAGTTTGCAGATGATACAAAGGTTGGCTTGGTGGTTAATGACAGTAATGAAATTATGCTGCTGCAACAAGGTCTAGAAAATTAGGCAAATGGCTGAGAAATGGCAATTGAAGTTTACCATTGACAAATGCAAGGTACTGCACATATGGGGAGCAGTAATCCCAGATTAGCGTAACCCCAGATTTAGCATATTAGGAGTAGTGAAAAATGAAAAAGACCTAGGGGTAATTTGGCAGTCAGCTATGAAATTTTCTGGGTAGTGTAGATAGGCTGCCTGGAGAGTTCATGGGGTTTTGTCAATGTTATACAGGAATTTTTCTAGCAGAGATAGGGAGATGATTATTTCATTGTATGGAGCAATGGTTGAGCCACATCTTTGAGTGCTTCCTGAAATGAGGCCACCATACAGGTATGGTGGCCTCATTTCAGGAAGGACGTAGAGCTGCTGGAATGGTACAGGTAAGGGCAACAAGACTAGTGAGAGGAACAGTGTGGTGTTTTACCAAGAAAAACTTCAGTTCTGCAAATTGCAGCATCTGGAGACCAGGTACCTGTGAGGTGAACTGATTGAAGTCTATGAGGCTTTGAAGGGCTTGAGCAAACTCAATGCTGATGAGATTCTTCCTGTTGCTCAGACAATGCACATGTATAAATTGAAATTGAGGAAGGATGGTTGTAGAATAGATGTGTGGAAGTTTGCCTTCAGCCAATAACTGAATTATTGCTGGAACAAGCTTCCTTCCATTGTTGTGGAAGTGGATAGTTCAAATAAAT